>NW_014333224.1:51284-67733 GCF_000341935.2 Cephus cinctus | reverse complement strand
CCCCCCCACACCTTCATCCTCATTCAATTACGGCAAAAAAATCCCACGGTGATAAATCGATTGTTCACGGGTATTCGCGATCCTTGTCATTTGAGCTGCTGCGCGGCTGGACCCGAAGCCTCCGAGGTGTCAAAGAGGAGTGCGAGAAGGAAATTGAGAGATTCGAAAGGAAAGACGAAAGATCAAGGGGAAATGAAAAGGAAAACCCAGGTGGGAAAAAAGAGCGGAAGAAGTAGAAGGATAAAAAATCCGTGGGTCTACGGAGGAAAGAAAAGATCCGACTGAGTTGGGCGGGAGAACCGAAGGACTGGAAATAGTGGGACTGGACGAGCAGCGAACCAATGAACCAATGAGACAATGGGACAACGAGACAATGAGAAAGAGGAATCTGGGCTCCGGAGGATTGGCGACATCGCGGCCAAGCTGGACTAAGCCTCCCGAATGGTTAACACCGACGTCGCCGAGCAGAGTCAGGACATTCGTTCTTCTGGACTCACCGAAGAGACACGCGAAAGCGCAGCGATTGCCAAAACGTTCGATCGCTAAGGTACACGGCGCGCAGTGAGTTTTTCCTTTCTGGGATTTGAGTATTCTTCCTTCTTCGAAGGAAATTCCAGCGTTTCTCACGGCGATTCGTATAAATTTAACTGAGACGTCAACGATACACGACAGCTGCTTCTTCGATATCCGCTAATTCAAAAGGAGGGATAAATCGGAATCGAGGATTTCATTGGCTGTGAAGTAAATGCGAGTCTCGCTAATCGGTGCTGAGGTTAATGGACAACGAATGCAGGATCTTTATTAATTGGACGCGCAGGACGTGAGCAAAGTGAATGACAGTGGAAAAGTTGAGGAGAGGCAGTGAGCTTTTTTTCCAAATTTTTTTAAAAGTTTCCCTACGTTTCTCTCGATTTTTCGAGATAGGTGAGGAATCCTTTTCACTAAACTTTCTTACTCTGGCATTACAGTAAGTTAGATAACTAGGAACTTCGATATTTTTAATGTACCGTTAAAAAATTCATGAGACTTTAATTAGTTTTTTTCTGATTTTTCTTGCTTTTACGCGGTCATAAATTTTGTAGTAGCTCAGGAAAATGTCTATACCGTTACGGGAGAGAAAGTCCTACGGAACTGAACTGAAAATGGTTGGAGAAAGGTATCGGCGCTCAAATCGATCTGTTTCGATTATCACGAAGGGAAGAACGTCCGGAAATTAAAAATGAAAAAAATAAAATTTTTGATTCTTCAATCCCAGTAAAAAATGCTCGGAGACGATGACCATCTTTTCCGCGTTACATGTTGCAGAAATTCCAGTTGTCTCGTAATGTCTTGGGTTCCGCCAAATTTGGCAGAATTATGCTCAGCCCACACGACAGTCTCCAGCTGCCAGCCGGCATCCTACATGTTCCTGGCGATCGTAGCCAAACTTCTGGGCAAGTCGAGAGACGGTCGCATGGGCCATTCGAAAAAGTTGTCCTCGTCGTTGTATTCGCCGCTCAGGAATCTCGACTACGGTCGAAAATTGTCGACGAACGCGCAGAGCAACAAGGCGGCCGACGTCGACGCCACAAATCCGTACGCTTATTACATGTCGACGTTTGGGCTCCCAGCCTCGGGTCAAAGGGCGAATCTCCAGCCAGTCACCTCTGGCAGCCATTTCGACCATGGTCGCAGCTCGAGTAGTCCTGTGAGGAGGTTCCGGGTCGGGACGCAAAGTCAGGAGCCCACCGACGCCGGACGCGGAGCGCCGCTCGTTGGCGAATACTCGAGTTACTATACGACGGAGTCCAGTTTGTCGCAACCAGTCGGAATCGAAGAACGGGACGGATACGAGGATAGAGAAAATGACGACTACAATTACGAATCAAGGAGCGCGAATTACGAGACGCCTGAGGATCCTGTGATTTATCGAGAAATGGCCTCGTTCCTACTGGGAAATTCCGAGGACTCGATGCCCCTGTATCCTCCACTTTCCTACGGGGAGGAACCGAACGACGATCTGGCAGAGGTCAAGCCTGACGGGCGACGAGTCGCTGCTTCTGGACGCGGCCAGGATCAGCCTGACGTCATCCCTGTTGTCGAACGGCTCGAGGAAATCTCCGACTCGGGTTTCGGTACTGGTTTCGCCATTTATGACAACTGGAAGAAGAACATTGGCCAAACGAGCGAACGCCTGCGGAAGCTGGACGTCGAGGACGTCGAGGACGTCCAGGGCGCCTACTCCGAGAATAATTTACTTTCGTTGTCCACGGCTGCTATTGAACTGACTCAGGCTCTTTTCCCGAAGCAGCAAGGCTTCTTGCCCAAGGAGTTCGACTTCGTTATCGTCGGCGCCGGTTCCGCCGGTTGCGTCTTGGCCAATCGGCTGTCCGAAATTAAAAAGTGGAAGGTACGTAACTCTTTCTTCTACACGATCCACATATCTTTTAGTTTGCTTCGAGAATTCTTGCCGGAGCTACTTTTTCACATTCTTAATCTTCTTTAACGTGTGGCCAATACAAATTTTGAATCTAACACTTTTACATATCTCTTAAGTATATTTCTTTTTTCATCCAACCAATTTGGATCGTTCACTGTAACGATTTTCGTTCAAGAAAATCATTAGATTGGGTTATATGGTTTACTATCACGAATTTGATCTTATTTTTCAAAGTTTTCCAGTAAAAAGGTTAAATCGCACAATTGAGTTTACTGAATTTAGCGCTCGATCAATTGCATATACGTCTACTTGGGGAAATTTCATAGAGACGAATCACGCGGCGATAGGACAGTTCCGTAATATTGCACAATTCAGCATTATCATCATTAATTATCTTCGAATCGTACGAAATGGAGTCCCTCGCTATTCTTCAGTTTCCCAGCAGTAAAACTCGCAGCAGACGTGTCGACTGGCAAGAATCGGGATGCCGGAATTTCGAGATTGCCCAAAGACGAAGTTCCATTAAAATCTAATAAAATTTCTATCGTCCACATCCAATACGCAATCTACGCTAAAAGCGCATGTTGTGCAATCTATCCGAACACAATACGAAGCCAAAGGCCACACCTAAGCCTGGACAAAAGTGAACGCGTATCCCGAACACGAGCATTCCAATCGTTGGAGCAACAACTATGTGTTCAACAGTGCTGAACTGGAACGTTCGGCAGTTACTTAACATTGGATTCCGTTGGACGCAAGAATATTCGATATATTCGATATATTCGATATATTCGATATATTCGATAAACTCGAAGGCGACCGACCCTACAAATTCATATACATGTAGGTAACTCAATAGGACGTGAAAAAGGGCAAATCCTTGTAAAAAATAAATCTCGACGATTTTGTCAAAACGATTTCTTTCCCCGCAGTAGACAAACGATCCTTGTCAAGTAACACAGGTAAACGTTAACTTACAGCTGGACGCATTTTACAGTAAAAGTAGAACGTTTCCAAGTGTTTTGCATGAAGTAGCAACTTTGTGCTGCAGGACTCTCTAGTAATTTATTTCTCGTAAAACAAAGAAACGTTCGGTATTTCTCCTTACCCACACGTGTTTCGGCCGCCATTCGGGTGCAGTTGGTAACGTGGCCAAGGAACAATTTCATTGAGGGATAATTCGCTGTTTGTCATTATTGCGCAAAACTGACGGAGCACGTGTACTCCCATTTGAATAGCAATCTGCCTAATCCCAAGAACCTAACGCCGTGGCGAGGAAACGAGAGAGTTATGCAAAATCTGAGAATCGTTAAAACAAGAGCTACGCTCCTTATTGTCAATTTGACATTGCGTCATGCAGACAACCATGTGCAACCATATAACGGTTGAAATTTTGCAAAAAGCACACTGAATCGGTTTCACGTGAAACGACGGGGCAGCGATTCGAGACGATTATTATTTTGTACTTTTTTCGAAATTCCCGAGAAATTTTCGCAATCCGTTTGCGCAAGAGAGTCGTGGAGTTAAATAGGAAAAATCCGAGTTGCACCGAAAATCAAGGACTCGGCCTACCTTGTGGATCGACGCGTGAGAATGCGCTCAATTGCCCAAGGGAGGTTGCGCTCAGAAAATAATGAAATATTTATCGACGGTAAAGCCTTAAGGTTTTTCTTTTCTTTCCCTATTAGAATATCCATTACAGACATATTCCGCGCCTTTGCATAATTAATCGTTGGGGTACGGCAAAAGACTTGGAGCATTGCAAAATAAATGTGACGTCGCAATTAAAAAGAAAAATATATTTTCATCATCCAAGCAATTTCTTCGGGTTGCGTAAAATATAGATCGTAGTTTAAGGCGGTAATTAAATCATTAATTATAAATGAGAAATATTGCAAAATTAATTAGCCAGTCAAAGATCCGTCCACTTAGCCCGACGACGGACTAGACTAGCACGCTTGGAGACGGTAACGCGAAAGATTAAGCTTTTTTTCCAAAAATTTGCGAGGACAGCCAAAAAGATATTATTCAACCGGAAAGAGCGTGACGTAAATCGGTATATTCGGAAGGTACAAAAAAGTTCCGTCCATTTGGATCAGCCCATTTCACTGTGCTGCCAAGCTGTGCGTGAAATATATACGAAGAGGGGTTTGCGTAAGCAAAGAGAAAAAAAAATTCCTTTTTCCAAAAGCAGCGAAGGGAAGTGAAATCTTTCGTAAGAATCGAAGACTCGATTAGTCAAAGTGTCTTGGCGGTTCTCGTCGCCGTTAGGTCGGATAAGGCGATAAGCGACCGAATGACAATCCATCCGCACTATTCGCAGATATTACTACTGGAGGCCGGTATAGAAGAACCCGAGGTTGCCGATGTACCGGCATTCGCTTCGATGCTTCAGGCCAGCAACATCGACTGGAAGTATCGAACGCAACCGGAGAAGCACTCGTGTCGATCGAGACGCGGGAAGACCTGTCCCTGGGCTCGGGGCAAGGTGACGTCATATCAGATAAATAAATAACTAGATATCATCTAGCGTTCAATTTTCCTTATTCGACAAAATTTTGATCCAGGTAATGGGAGGCTCCAGTACGATCAATTATATGATCTATATACGTGGAAACCGGAAGGATTACGACGATTGGGCGCAGCAGGGAAACGACGGCTGGAGCTACGATCACGTCCTCCCGTACTTCCTCAAGTCGGAGAACAACGAGGATCACGACGTACGGAATGACTCTGATGAGCCTGGCTGGACGAGGTGGCCGGAAATTGAGGTATACGATCGAGCTTTCTTTTACAGATCCTAAAGGAGAATCCGCACTACCACAGCAAGGGTGGTTATCAGAACGTCGAGCGGTTCCCGTACGACGATAAGAACGCGGACATCTTGATCGACGCTTGGAAGGAACTGGGCTACAGGGAAGTGGACTCCAATGCCGAGGAGCAGCTGGGAGTGATGAAGCTGCAATCGACGTCGATCCACGGGAGTAGGCAGAGCACGAACGGCGCCTTCATAAGGCCGATCAGATACAAGAGAGAGAATCTGGTGATCGAGACTCAGGCCCACGTGTCCCGGATCCTGATCGATCCTAAGACCAAGCACGCCACTGGAGTGGAGTACATGTCGACCAGGACTGGATTCGTAAAAGTGGCCCTTGCCAGGAAGGAAGTGATCCTGTCGGCCGGCGCGCTCAATTCCCCGAAGATCCTCATGCTGTCGGGTGTGGGTCCTGCGAAGGAACTGAAGAGTCACGGGATCCAGGTCATCTACGATTCTGCCGTTGGGCACAATCTTCAGGATCACGTGACCATGGACGGATTCGTTATCGCACTGACGAACAAGACGGCCACCGCCAAGAACAACGAGGGAAAGTTAAAGGACCTCAAGTACTACGAGCAGACCCACATGGGTCCCTTGTCCGCGACTGGGTCCTTGTCCTGCGGTGTCTTTGCGCAAACTTTGTACCAGCATGGGTTCGACAAGCCTGACATACAGTACGCCTTCGACGCGAGCAACATCAAGGACTTCTTGACTGATCCTGCCGAGTTTGGCGAAACTGCCGTGGAGCCACTGGCGTATTATGACGCGATCAACATAAGACCCATTCTGTTGAGTCCCAAGAGCAGGGGCTACCTCAAGCTGAACGATACCGATCCAGTCTGGGGTCAGCCGTTGATCTACCCGAAATACTTCACGGCTTACCCCGATCTGGACGCCATGGTAGCTGGAATACAAATAGCCCAGCGTCTATTTGATACCAGGTCCTTCAAGGAACACGGATTTCAATTGATAGACGCGCCCCTTCCGGCTTGCCAAAAATTCAAGTTCGGGACCCACGAGTATTGGGAATGCGTCCTGATGGAATATACCGGGACCATTTATCACCCGGTTGGGACTTGCAAAATGGGACCCAAGGAAGACCCCCAGGCGGTGGTGGATCCTAAATTGAGGGTCTACGGCGTCAAGGCACTCAGGGTCGTGGACGCGTCGATTATGCCAATCATAGTCAGAGGAAACACCAACGCGCCGACGATCATGATCGCTGAAAAAGCCAGCGACATGATCAAGGATCACTGGTTACACGAATGATCTGGACCTTGTGGTTCGCTTTATTCATTCTTCCACCATTGACCATTCTTCGACGTGTCTTTCGTTGAAGCGATTATGAGACAGAGTCACGATTTTGGGATATCGATTTTTCGGATTGGTTAAAATTTTTTACGGGATCGAATTCAAGTTGCCATTAAAAGAATTGTCCATTCTTTTAGGGATTTTGGGAAACGGTCAATCAACCAACTGTGTCATAGACATTATACGTAGACAGTAATTTTAATGAAACGTGTAGTGGCTGCTTGATGGGAATTATACACCTGCAGTAGGTACACGCCGCCATTCTACCACTCCAATGATTAAACGCACGTGACAGAGCCATGTATATAGTATAAATATGTCGAATTTTAACCATTTTCGAAATCGATATTCGCTCCAATCTCTCGCCTTTCCATTTATTCAGAATTTTGACATGCGTGAATTGCCATGCAACAAAACAATCTGCTACTCGTATAATCAACTGTCAACGAGTCTCGTGAAAATCTCGATTTTACTCGCAAGATCAAACGCACGTATTTCTGATTCTAGTGTTATCTTTCATGCAGTCCTAAGATTCTGTAAGACGGTAGATATCGAAGCAACAGGTTGTTGCGCCTAACTATAATCTTATTGAAACGTAAAGTTATATTGTTAATTATCATTTGTTATCAAATACACTTCTTCTTCTTGTGTATCACGTATACGTTATATAATTTTTATTTCGCGTACCGTCTTCAACACAACAAATGATGACAAATAATTTAAGATACAAAATTTAAGAAATTGCTTTTGACATACATCGATCTGATCCGTGTTGCAATAGAGTCAACTGCCATAACCGAGTAAGTCGATGTAGTTAATGATTAATCAAAAAAAAAAACAAATTACCCACTGACACGTGGCCTGTGGCTATAAAAACTGGACATAAAAGTAGGGAGAAGCCGCGATGACACCGTGACTTTTAACAACAACGAGAAGCTAATGACGTATTTATAAAAAAAAAAAACACCTATATATTACGTCACAGCAGGCTGCATCGTCATTTTGTTTCTCCTATGCAAGACGTTCGGAGCGATTGAAATTTTGCAAATTAGCACTCGTATCGAAATTTTGTATAGTCACGAATTCCCATCCTTAAGTAATCGTGAAGACGATTTTCTATCTGTTACCGCGTTAACGCAACTTTTGGACCTCAAAGTCTCTCGAGACTTTCTATAACAATGTCCTAACGTTGAGGTAGAAGAGGAGCATGAAATTTCTACGTGTTCGAGCTCTTGTGATATATAGTCAATGAAAGTAAAATTGATTTTACGAAGTTTACTCAAAAGTAAAAAAAATTGCCAAAATTACAACCACGTGCAATTGACTGGATACTGACTAAGCAATTGGTTTCCCCACTGGAACTCATTCTTGAAAATTGAAATACACACAACCGGGTACACCGCAAACCTGAGCCTGAAACTGGTTCCATCATGAAATAACTATTACACACGTTGACACAACGTTAGAAAGCAAATCTAACGCTTCTGGTCTGGTCTCTAAGAAAGAATCTGCAAACGTCAAACGTTTAGAGAGACTCGACCACGAGCACGTGGGAAGGACTCCCCATGGGACAGAAGGGACGACCGGGGGAGGATTGAAATCCGAACGTTCACATACGCGCACGTGCGCACGCTCGAGGCAAAGTCAAATTCGTAGTAGACGAAAATCACCTGAGAAATGTGAATTTCAAAATTTCTGGAAAGTCAGCGAGTCGACCAGAAAGTATTGTCGAGTGTAATTTCTTAATTTTGCCTAAATGCGAAAACCCATTACCGATGACTTTAAGGACAATAAAAATTTTATTCAATGACGACGACGAGTAAGAAAAATTTTTTCTTTTGGAAATTCGACTGATTCTCATTAAAGTATCGTTTTTTAACTTACGTTACTGTTTTCCGCTATATCGACACCTGAGCAACATTTAAAGATCCCTGTACGTTTGGACTCGCGCCATTTTGAAGATGCAGAATTTTAATTTGACAATTTTTCTCGAATTCGCATGCCTGTTTTTCGCGATACTCGTTCTTGGCTGCTCCAATGGAAATTCTTGTGTACGTGCTCATCGGCACGTGCAGATACAGATATATTTGGCCACGTGAAAACGCATCCCTCGGGCTCAAGGCGAACTCTCGCTGAGACAAGTCTTTCTCCTGCAGAGAGTGCTGCCGTCGCGAGTGCTTTATACGTTAAACCTAAGTGCGAGTTCTCAGTCTTACGCTTTCACCTGCTGCGCCAGTTCGTGACCAGTGCGATCGCACTGAGCGACCGTCTATCACTTGACTTCGCCTCAACTCTAATTGACTCTTTAAAGGTTGGTACTGCACCTTCGACTTTTAGCTAATTTTTTTCTTTTACTACGTTTAAATGCCAGCGGTTTTCGTCATAATTCAAATTTGATTATTTTTCTTGTTTTCTTTTTTTTACACACTTTTTCCAGCATGCAAATCGATTTCTGGTCCACGCGAAAGTTGACAAACATGTCCGGTTGAATGAATAGAGGATCTTCGGACTTTCATTCATTTGTTGCAAATATTCCATTGGCAATCTTCAGCTGCCGTAGTGGATAACAGCGTAAGTCAAGAATTATGGATACTATGTTTATCTACGTAATGCGTGTTCATGTGACACGTGATATCATCGTTCATTACTCTTACCTGTTATCGTTGTAAATAATGTGCATAGACATGGGAGTAGTGCTTATGAAAAGTATAGATGCAATGACAGACAATTATTATACCGGTTAAATACCGTTAGCCAATTTATAGTCGTTCTATTAATATTCACGATTAGCATTTTTGGAATTTGATCGACGTAAAAAAAACTGTCGAAATGAATTCGTGCTAAAAGTTTCTCGTGTGTGTAGAACTTAGTGCTTCGATCCAATATTAATTGACACTATGCTCGATGCACGTGAAATTATTCGCATGCGCCAAGCTTCGTGTTTCACAATTAATCGTATTAATTGGCATTACGATTATCCGTCCAATTTCTATATTAATTGCAGACGCGTTCGGTGACCGAGAATGTAGGGTGACGTGTCCTTCCGTGGGAAGGTGCATCGTGTATCTGAATCTCGGGAGATTTTATTATCAAGATTTTTTAAAAATTCTTTCTCTCGTATTTCTTGAATAAATCGACTATAGCAATCACAGAGCTTGGGAATATTACAAAAAAAAATTACTTATGTCCAATATATCGAGTCATGGCAAATTATTGATAAATATTTAAAAAATTCTCCCTATAGATCGTTTTTACGATCAATATCCTAACATATCGTTATGCATAGAAATCCCATTAAAGTATATGTGCATCATATCGAGACTCGGTTATAAGGAAAAAAAATGTTATATTGCACAACTTCAAAATCATTATTTAAGATATTTGAACTAAAGAGTATTTTTTAAACGAGTGACTAATATACAAAGAAATTTCTTAAGGGCCCCATGAAGTTC
Organism: Cephus cinctus; assembly: GCF_000341935.2. NCBI lineage: Eukaryota > Metazoa > Arthropoda > Insecta > Hymenoptera > Cephidae > Cephus > Cephus cinctus. The sequence goes on along the minus strand of NW_014333224.1, from coordinate 57,733 downwards.
GGTATTAGGTACAGTTGAAATTTCATGACCTTGAACGCACGTGGTACTGACGAAAGAGAGAGACATACCAGTACAACGGAATACGCTACTATAAAGGAGCATTCACAATTTCGTCTACATCGAATAACCCGATTACCTTGATCCACTATAATATTAATATAACTATATATAACATAATAATATTCAAATATGCAAGCTGGAGTGAGTCGATTATTTATGCAGAATTCAAATCATATCGCCACTCACATATTTCCTTTCACCAATTATATTCGCAATGAGGCTCTTTGCCAAATTCATTATGATCGATGACGTCATTATTGCGAAATTTTCAAAAATTAGCAATCCGTCAATCAGTTTTATTTTTAAAAAAAAACTACTCAATCATTTGCTACGAAATTAATTTTCAAAATTTTTTTTATTTCGCGTAGTCAAATTCCAGACGTGCCATTTCATACAATCCATACTTTATGCCCAGTACTGACTCTGTAGCGACTCGTATAGCTGTTGCGCAATGATCATGATGGGTCCGACTGTGGCCTTTATGCCCGTTATGCACATTATGCCAGAGTCCACTATTTTGAGCGAATGTCCAATATACATGGCAAATAGTAAAATTGATGAATCAGACGTTCGGGCGATCTGTGAGAAAGTGAAATTGTTATCCTATTAACATGGGCCAGGACGTCAGTCTTATGTGAGATAAGTGATAATGACTTGCGCAACTGAAGATTTCAACTTCGCTGTTCGTAGGCATGAAGTGACCTAAATTTATTTTTTTGATAGGAACTCGATATTTAGGTGTATCGAATATTATTATAGTTATGTTTACCGCAAGGCGTACCGTGACGGTATCATTGTGTATAATTATAATCGGAAGTTGAGACAATCTTTTATACTTTCGTTACGTAATGATTATGGACTTTTTTTTAATTATAAAGTTTTTTTTTTAATTACGCGTCAGGCTGTGCAATCTTATCAAATTTATTGAATTGCACTTAATATAGAATAGGAGTGAATTAATTAAATTTCCAAAAATTTTTTTTTTTAGAAATCTTAATGGGACTGTTATACAACTGACCACCAAGGTAACTATTATAGCATATACCTATATACACGCCAAGTTATCCGTTTCCGACAGCTTTATGGTTTATTCTAAACGATTTTGATAATTTCAGATTGCACGACGAGTCTCTGATAAGGATATTACGTAAGAGAGGAATATACGAAGCATCCGTTTTGCTGGAGAAATTTTATCAATGGTCTTGACGTCACTACGATGAAACTCCACAGGGTTAACAGTTTTCGAGGGAAAAGTAATAATTTAATTACCTGAAACTTCAAAATAATAAAAGCTCGGGTAAAGCTCGTCTAAGTTCCCGTACAATAAACAGTTCGTTAAAAGTGTTCGTAAAAATGATGAATGACTGAAGAAAATAAAATCGCTGCCCGAGATGTTCCTTGTAAGTCGACGTAGTGAAGTCTGTGCTTGACCAAAGAGTATTTTTCGCATAAGGAAAAAAAAAAAAAATTGGATAGCAATTATTTAAATATCGTGAAGTTTGTGAGTAAATAAACAAAAAAAATTTGATGAAAACTCAAAATGGCAGCTATACTAACGGTAATAACAAGTGCGGTGAAAGCAGCGACTGTACTTTTGGGAATCGGGAAGGTCGCGTTCGTCCCGACCTTAATAGCCGCATTGGCATATTACAATTATGACCTAATGGACCCGGAAAATCAACCTCAAGTGACGCGAAATCTTCGGAAGGAATATGATTTCGTAGTGGTGGGGGGCGGCTCGGCCGGAAGTGTCGTAGTGAATAGACTCACGGAAAATCCAGAATGGAACGTGCTCCTGTTGGAAGCTGGAGGACAAGAAACGGAAATAACAGACGTGCCAATTTTATCATTGTATTTGCACAAAAGCAAACTCGATTGGAAATACAGGACGCAGCCGCAGAATTCAGCCTGTCAAGCAATGGTCGATCGCAGATGCTGCTGGACCAGAGGTAAGGTGAGTTTGGGATGATCCTTATCTGGACGGCTAAGGATCATAGGAAAATAGTCTGACCTCCGTTATCAGTTTTGTAAAATTTTTGTCTCCGCGTAAAACATCAAGTAAATATATTCTTAACCAGAATTTATTGCGAAACTTGTCCTGGAAAAAAAGGAATTACCTTGTCGCGTGTCAGGCTAATTATTGAAATGACGTAAGAAACACGAGTGACCGGATGCACGCGAGTTTCATTTGACGTTTACATACAACGTGTCTTGCATCTTGTCGACTGTTTCCAGGTCCTGGGTGGTTCGAGCGTCTTGAACACGATGCTCTACATTCGGGGAAATCGACGAGACTTCGACCAATGGGAGAGCTTCGGTAATCCTGGCTGGGGATTCGAGGATGTTCTTCCTTATTTCAAAAAGTCGCAAGACCAGAGAAATCCCTACTTGGCACGAAACACCAAATATCACAGTACCGGTACGTATACGGTGAATAGTCACTTTTTCTATCCACGTGCACAGTCATAGGACTATCCAGTGACTTTTCAGTGACTTTTAATTCGCGAGGTTGTTGCTGCTGCACGTGAAACCAGTAGGTATGCGATGCGAATCTTGAGCAACGTAATTGCTGTGGATTAGAAAGTATTTTGTGACAGTTCAGAGAACACGGAATCTTTGATACGCGGAGCGAAGAATTTTGCTTTAAATTGATACTTGCTTTTTTGGGTAAAAATAACAGAATCAATACGATGAGAATTACATAGAACAAAGCCGAGCATCGCGAACTGCTGTTCAATTGACACGGAACGTTTAGTCTGAGAAAATAAATAACAACGAGTGATCCAGAAAGTAGCTTCGTTAGTGGGCATAATGTACGTTAAATACGAAACCTGCAAATTAAAAGTTGCGATAAAAAATTGGACAAGCCTTTTTTTTTCATCCGACTTATATACATTCTCACTTGCCTCTCTCCGATATTCGATCGATCGATTTATCTCGACGGACGGGACTGTTTGAGAAATTAATTGCAATTTGCTGACATAAACTAAAGTGTACCCGATAAAGTGAATAAGATCAATCGTTAGTTGCATTCCCATATAATCGCAAGTGCATTACAAAACGTTCAAGTTGCGTATTTAAATCCAGGCAACCGAGTAATAGAGAGAGATCTCATAATTGACTCTTCGATTGCCATCTATGAGAAATAATAATCATTTTTATGAACGCTTTTTATTCTTAATCTCATCGTCCGACAGGGTTCACGTTGCTCTTCTCGTTAGATTCTTTCGGACAGACGTACAAGTATTACCTAACAGCCATGCGTAATTACATCGTAATCGCGGGGTCAAATGGAATCGTCTATTTCTGGAGACGCGCGTAAGTCGATCTCGGCGAATTTTAATAATCGTAACACAGAGCTCGATTGCGTTCGCGTCTTGAACTCGGATCAAGTTATTACCACGAGGCTTAATTGAGTGTTGCCTAGATAGAAACCGGTTATCAATGGTCGTCAGGGATCGTTAGATGATAATTAGCAGACTTGTAACACAAGCCGGCAGAAAAGTTTTCAAAGTACGTTAACCGGCCGATAACGTAATAAGAATATAATGAGCGCGAGTCTCTCGTAATTCGAGAACCGATTTTGATTGCGAAGCTCATGAAAAGGTAATGAAAAAAAGAAATGACAAAGTTTCGAAGTACAGAATTGGAGGTCGCGATTATATCGAAGAAGAGAAATTGTGTGATTGTGCTTCCGGTCGAAAGTAGCCTTTGACGTTTCTGTTGGCAGGAGGATATCTGACTGTTCAGGACGCCCCGTACAACACGCCTCTGGGCGTCGCATTTCTCCAGGCCGGCGAAGAGATGGGCTACGACATCGTGGACGTAAACGGCGAGCAGCAGACGGGCTTTGCCTTTTATCAGTACACGATGCGAAGAGGAACGCGGTGCAGCGCTGCCAAGGCCTTCGTCAGACCAGTCCGACTGCGTGCGAATCTGCATATATCCCTGTGGAGCCACGTGACCAAGGTCCTGATAGATCCCCAGACGAAGAGAGCCTACGGGGTGGAGTTCATAAGGGAAGGACGGAAGCGGGTAGTCTACGCGAGGAAGGAAGTCATCCTGGCGGCCGGTGCGATCAACAGTCCCCAGTTGCTGATGTTGTCGGGAATTGGACCCAGGTCCCACCTGGAGGAGGTCGGGATCCCGGTGATCCAAGACTCGCCAGGGGTAGGTCAGAACCTCCAGGACCACATAGCCGTCGGGGGCCTGGCCTTCCTGATAGACTACGAGATCAGCATCGTGATGAACCGGCTGGTGAACGTGAACTCGGCCCTCCGCTACGCCGTCACCGAGGATGGACCACTGACGTCGAGCGTCGGCCTGGAGGCGGTCGCCTTCATCTCCACCAAGTACGCCAACAAGACCGACGACTGGCCCGACATAGAGTTCATGCTGACCTCCTCATCCACCAACTCCGACGGCGGGACCCAGGTCAAGAACGCCCACGGCCTCACCGACGAGTTCTACAACGAGGTCTTCGGGAAGATCAACAACCGAGATGTCTTCGGCGTCTTCCCGATGATGCTGCGTCCCAAGTCACGTGGGTTCATCAAGCTCAAGTCCAGCAACCCTTTGGACTATCCGCTCATGTATCACAACTACCTGACCCATCCCGACGACGTCGGCGTCCTGCGCGAGGGGGTCAAGGCCGCCATCGCTTTCGGGGAGACCACCACCATGAGGAGGTTCGGTGCCAGGTTCCACAGTAAGCCCTTGCCCAATTGCAAGCACATTCCTCAGTTCACGGACGAGTACTGGAATTGCGCCATAAGGCAGTACACCATGACCATTTACCATATGAGCTGCACGGCCAAGATGGGACCTCCCAGTGACCCGATGGCTGTGGTCGATCCTGAGTTGAGGGTCTACGGGGTCCAGGGACTCCGAGTGATCGACGCTTCGATCATGCCCACGATCACTAATGGAAACATCAATGCTCCTGTCATCATGATCGGAGAGAAGGGCTCGGATCTTATCAAGGCCCAATGGCTGGCTTCATCGAGAATGGACAACCTCAGTTTGCCAGCCGCGTGAATTATCTCAATTCACTGATTCCTTGGAGGAAACGTGTACATATGTATCTAGACGCGCAACGAAGGAGTTGACCGACATAACGGGTGTTTTTAAATACACGAAGAATCTAGACGTGCTCGGCGATTCCTTGCAAGCAACAATTCGAACCAACTCCACGAACCCACTTTCTTATATATATATATATATATACACACAATGAGATGCCCGATGTCGTCTAATTTCTGTACAAATATTCGCGATAAATACTGATTAATATGGTTTATAAAATCGACATGTCGATACGTCAATTTTACACGTGCCATCCCAACGTGGCCAAATATTCTTCTTGTAAATCGAAGAGAAATGCCTGTTCTAGAAAACACTCAATGGATTCCCCATTAAATCTCTAGACAAAGACCAATGCTGCCAGTCCCAAAGTCCAATTTACTCAAAGTAACGATTATTATATAAAATGTATAATAGCATGATAAGAGAAGTTTAAAATTATTTTTTACACATGGTGCCAGATTGGAAAACCGTTGTGAAATAAAACAACATGTGTTCAGATTCGCAGGCCTACGATGTTTTCACAAACTTCATCCTTTTCACAGTGTACAGTAGTCACGTGTACATAATGAGTGTTGGTACTCCAAAAAATATATATTCAAAGACTCTGTAGAAAATGTATTATTCATAGGGCATTTTTGAGTAAAGAAGGAAATTACGGCTACGAGGTAAAAAGCCAATGGGAAAAGTATCCATGTAGTCGTAATAACGAAATGTCGACTAATGGGAGCGGAATGGCAATAAGAAATACGTAAATAAAAATGATGGACGCTAAGGAAAAAGGTGCCTACGAGACAGCACCGATATTTCCAATTGATCGGAGCCACTCCCTGAAGAGCCTACGTCTTCTATATTTATACGCCCTTTTGCTTCTAACTCACTCGATATCATTGGACCATTGGAAATAATTGGAAACTCCTATATTGATGAGGCAAAGATTTAATATCATATGTTGCGTCATTTTTATAGCAGGGACGAAAGATGCAGAATATATTAACATAACGGTTGAATTGCTCAAGACTGTCTGATGGGACTGTACAGAGCCACCAACCAATTTGAAAGTTTCGTCTATTCTATATATCAGAAAGTCCCACGGCTCAGAGTGGGTTACGCGTTGCGTTGTATTTTGCTATTAAACAGTTTTGTAATACCGATTTCTTATAATAAAATTTTATTTATTTTTTCCTAATCGTCACGGTGAAACGATGGGGTCCAGATAATCGGAAGATCCCGAATATCCCTGGACCGGAAAAAATACAGACGGCGACTGTGGATTTCGTGATGATCCCCCCCCCCCCCCCCCCCCC
>NW_014333224.1:42125-51127 GCF_000341935.2 Cephus cinctus | reverse complement strand
CTCCAATGAAATCGGTCACTCTTGCCACGAATGAAAGTAAATTTCACCTGAGGCAAGGTTGCGCAATTCACCAATACCAATCTGATTTTATTGGTGTTTGGCACACTAAGTACACAGAAGCGGGACGAAATGCACTCGAGGGGAAAGTCTCGGTGCTGTGGTCAAGGATAAATATACGCGCGGTACGAGTGCATGCGATTGCGACTGAAGTTGTTGTCAGAAATGACATTTTAAATCATCAAGTTTTTGTATTGTTTTTTAATTTTTCATAACCGCCATGTGTCCATGTACACGATTCTTGGTTACAAATTGTTATTTTCATAGATTCACGTATGCGTAACACGATGTCGTAGAATGTGGAGTAGTCGATTTTCGATTTTCGTAACTATTATTGTCGAGGCATTAAGCTGAACAACAAAGAATTGATCTTGATCTTGCGGCAATCGTACTCGTTGTTACGGCACACGTGACGCGGCACAGAAGAAAACGTTATCGCGCTTTGAGAAAAACAACAAGTCTGCACAGAGACGGGAATGCGTTAGAAGGTTAGACGTCGGTAAGCGCCTTGAATTCAGCGCACTCTGGCGAGAGATTGGCAAAGCTTCGGATTGACCAACTTTCGCGTCGATAAAGAGGGTTGCCTTTTCGTGGCCCAAGAAAGGACACGATGGCGCAACACTCATTCTAGCGATAAATCGGACGCGACTGTAAGCGATAACAAATACTTCGAGAAATACGTAAAAAAAAACACCTCAAGAGATCGTATATAGGAATTTGTCCAGTGTCACGACACATCGAGTACGGTGAATATGTTATCTTCTATAAGAATTCCATCAAGCGTATAGTCCGATAATGGAAATCTAGTCAGTCACAGATTTGCAACAATTACTTAAAAGTCGCGTTTGACGTCATAGAAAAACTGAAGAAAAAAGGATAAATAAAAAAAAAAGGTTGATATGCACGAACTTGTTCCGGTCTATTACTCGTCCAGTTGCTAACTACTATATCGTGCGTTGAATCCAGACGAGAGGCAACTCGAGTTCCAGTATAAATAAATTGCTTGAAGTTGAAGAAATAGAAAGAAAAAAAGGAAAATAAAGTGAAACGTCAGAAAAATGAAAAATCGTTAACTGGCCACAGATCTGTTTGTAGAGGTGAAGGAGAATTTACTTTCTGTGTGCTAACCTGAAATTGAGAGTCACAGGTCGCCTAGGCCGAAATCCAATTGACACGTAGCTCCTAGACTCGGAGCGACCTTTCCTTTCTTTTAAGGAACCCATTGGAATGCACCTCATGTGCCAATAAGGAGAAATGAACTTCACTCCGAGACACGTAAGAACATTAACTTTGCGCAATCTGCCGGCGGAAGTATTGCGCGAGCGTTCAGGACTGTCACGCGTCGGGAATGTCTACTTGGTGAAATTTAGGACTGAAGTCCGAAGGCCTTTTGCGCATTGATTGCAAGTACTCGCGCAGGTCGCGCTGCAAGTGCATATGGATTTTATACTATATAACTGCGTAATCAGTGCTGATAAGGACTTTTAAAAGCGACAGGTTGAAAGACAGTGATTGATTTAAAGATCTTTTAGGAGGGGAGGAAGAGTGCCAAATGCCTGTTGGCTCAGCCGTAAGAGGGGAAAAGCTTGGTGCCCTTGGTGCGGCTCGTGCAGGGCCAAGGTCAATGCCGTCTGGAATCAAGGGAAAAGTAGTTGAAGCGAATCTCAGAGTCTTAACGGCACGTAGACGTGGAAGGGAGAAAGTGCTCGCAGGGAGATTCAGCCTTTAGTCGCTTTAATGAAAGTAAAGAGAAAGACAAGTAATATGACTCGGAGCTCTTAGCTCGGGCTAACCAGGGACGTGAGATGCTTGGAAAGCAATCGTTATCGAGGATGATCGATCTGATTCCCATTTACTGAGACTGGAAGAAATATTATGATTTTTCAAAATGAATATTTTTCGAATTATAAAAATATTTTATTATAATTTTTCATGGAACAAAAGTTTCATTCGATTCTTAATTCCCATATGAAGTATGAGAATAAAGTGTTCCATGTGACCATTAGGCCTGTGACTGTCGGTTCATTTAATAAAACCGGACACCCCGTACATTTCCAAGGACGTTTTCGTGGGACTGCGACGATCGTCCAATTAGATTTAAGCCTGAAGGATCTAAGGGAACGAGATGGCTGTATCGCAAGAAGGAACAGCTCGTTGGCTTTCCCGTCTTTCCCGTCTTTCCAGGAGCGATCGCGAGCGCTGAAAGTGCTGGCCGCATGTCCATTAGAGAATCCGAGTGCGTGCCACAGCTGGGAGTTGTGAGTTGGGTTTTGGTAGCGCAAAGTTGGCAAGGAATGAAAGGTGCTGGTGGGGGCGCAGACTGGTTTTCACTCTCGGCATTCACCACGACTCGGGACAACGTATTCAGATTCGACCGGTGCTCCTCTGAGCCTCTACGAGACGATTCCGACCGATCCGGAGACCAATCAGTTTGCATCGCTTCCTATTCTTGCCATTTCGCCGGCTGCTTCTTTATATTCGAGAGTGATCGTCATTCTTGGTTCGACCGAGGGACGCGAAGAATCTACCAGAGAGGAGGAAGGAGGTGCGTTCGTGAATTAGATTTATTTAGTCCTTTGTGATATTAACCCACTGGCTGTGACAATTTGAAATTTTCAAAGCTATCAAAGACCAACATTTAACTTTTGTTTCTTATAATTTGCTACTTTTTTAAATCGCTTTTCAATCATTCTTGAGGCATCATTATTATCATCATTGATCTATTAGAAATCATCGTTTGACAATATTGACCTGTCTGCTTGTCAGTTCTTCGAGTCCCACATCGTCCCGGCACGTTTCTATTTACACATTCGTGCAAGTCAAATAGACTTTTAAGACTTGAGCACCCGAGCATGCGTGGCTCTGATTAATTATACGGCGACGCTAGGAAGACTGAAGAGATTTACGAAAATCTAGCTAAAGCAAAGATATACATTAAAGAGTCTCGGGAGCCGCGTGTTGGGGCGTAACTTGGTAAATGTTTAAATAAATAACAATTGACTGTTGACCCGGTTAACTGGGAATTGTTAAGACGCAATGCAGATCCTGCTGAACGAATCACTGTCACAGGTGGACCCAGGATGCTGTGCCGTGTGGTAACGCATGATCAGCCAGCAGACCAAAAGGCAAAGAGATAACGGAATTCCTGGCGAAAGCGATCTCCAGCTTCTACCGATCAAAGGTAAACAAATTTCACCGGGATACTCAACATTATTCCCACCCAGCTGTCAATTTAAATAATACTGGAAACCGTGCATTTGAAAATTAGACAATTTGAAGATCGGTTAAGTATAACCTCAAAGGCGACTCTCGCGGTTTCCGTCGCTGCTCAGTCGGCGACGATGAATCTTGGTCGTCGGCCGCGAGTACGTCGTGAGAAACGACAGTTAACGTGCAGCCCAGCTTCTTCACTTTCTAACTAGATAGAGCAGAGGCAGGAGATGAACAATCCTTAGAATCCGACTGGCTGCCGAGAGCGTAAATTCATTCGATTAGATGTAAACGAACCTGAAGAATACTCGTAAGATTGCCAATTGAATGTCAATTAATCGATAGCCGATCGAAGATTTGATGTATCGAATGAAAAATTTCAAAAATTTCAAAAATTCTTCCCACAGGTCTTGCAAGTCCTCCGGTGTTCTCGAACATGAGAATATCTAAGGAGTGAAGAGAAATCGACGAATGCGGATTGGCGGCGCTCGAAAATGCCGATCGGGCTGGCTGGATTGGCAGGGACGTCTTCGCTCCTCGGTTTGAGTTTGATCCCCTTGCTGACCATCGGGTTCACTCTGTTTCGCTACAACAACGTGGATCCTGAGTCGCATGCGCCGGATGCACGCGAGGTAAGTACTCGAGGATTCGCCGTCAAAGTCCTTCCTTTGCAAACGAACCCAAAGACTTTAAATAATCGCGAACAACCGCGATTACCGCGATTGCAGCTGCTGGGGATGTACGACTTCATAGTGGTCGGCGGGGGAAGCGCTGGCGCCGTGATGGCATCAAGGTTGTCGGAAATATCAAACTGGACCGTGCTCCTGCTGGAAGCTGGGAGCGACGAGAATGAAATCTCGGACGTGCCGGCCCTCGCCGGATACACGCAGCTCTCGGAATTCGACTGGAAATATCAGACGTCGCCGCCGACGAGCTCAGCCTACTGCTTGGCGATGATCGGCGACAGGTGCAACTGGCCCCGTGGAAAAGTCCTTGGAGGCAGCAGCGTCCTCAACGCGATGATCTACGTGCGCGGCAACAGGTGGGTAATGGAATAATGAAAGTTCGCACGAGGCTCTTGCGAAATAATTAGGAGGATATTAGAGCCGATGGAGATTGGCGTGAACCTCCTGCTATTCTGCTATTCGATAAGACCCGTTCGGTGGGATTCCTGGGATTTCTGGGATTTCTGGGATTTCTTAAGCGCGCAGTTCACCCTTTCATGTGAATTGAACAATGAACTCGTTTCCTTCTTGCCAACTGAGAAGAAACACAGGTGTAAGGTTGTGCTTGATTGTCTGACACTTTAGATTGGACTACGACAACTGGGCGCGAATGGGAAACCCAGGCTGGAGCTACGAGGAGGTCCTACCTTATTTCATAAAATCGGAAGACAATAGGAATCCATATTTAGCACGGAGCCCCTACCACGGCTCGGGTGGCTACCTGACGGTGCAGGAGTCGCCCTGGAGGACGCCATTGTCCGTCACGTTTGTCAAGGCGGGTTCGGAACTGGGTTACGAGAATCGTGACATCAACGGGGCCAATCAAACTGGGTTCATGATAACTCAGGGCACGATGAGGAGAGGCAGTCGATGCTCGACGGCGAAGGCCTTCCTGAGACCAGTCAAGAACCGGAGGAACCTCCACATCGCCTTGCGCGCTCAAGTCCTCAGGGTGCTCTTCAACCGGGACAAGAGAGCGACAGGGGTGGAATTCCTGCGGGACGGTCTTCGTCAGGTGGTCCGGGTGCGCAGGGAAGTGATCCTGTCTTCGGGAGCGATCGGCTCACCTCAGCTCCTGATGCTCTCCGGAGTCGGTCCCAAGGAACATCTGGCCCAGCACGCGATTCCGGTAGTCTCGAACCTGAGGGTCGGTGACAATCTGCAGGACCACGTGGGTCTTGGTGGTCTGACGTTTATCATCAACGAACCCGTCACCCTCAAGAAGAGTCGCTTCCAGAGCTTCTCTGTAGCCATGGAGTACATCCTCAACGAAAGAGGTCCCATGACTACCCTGGGGGTCGAGGGTCTGGCCTTCGTCAATTCCAAGTACGCCGACAAGTCCGGCGACTACCCGGACATTCAATTCCACTTTGCACCCAGCTCGATTAATTCCGACGGAGGTGATCAGATCAGGAAGATCCTCGCCCTGAGGGACAGCGTCTACAACACCGTGTACAAGCCTCTGGTCGACGCGGAAACTTGGACCATCCTGCCTTTGCTGCTGCGACCAAAGAGCACCGGATGGATCAGACTGAGGAGCAGGGATCCCTTTACGTATCCGGACATCAACCCTAATTACTTCACGCACAAGGAGGACGTGGACGTCCTGGTCGAGGGTATCAGGATAGCAATGGCCGTCTCGAACACTTCGGCCTTTCAGAGATTCGGCTCCAGACCCCACAGCATCCCTATGCCAGGCTGTCAAATATATCCCTTCGGCAGCTACGACTACTGGGAGTGCGCCATTCGCCATTTCACCTTCACTATTTATCATCCAACTGGAACTTGTAAGATGGGCCCACCGACTGACCCAACTGCCGTTGTCGATCCCCGGCTGCGCGTTTACGGTGTCAAGGGACTCAGGGTCGTCGACGGGTCCATCATGCCCAGCATCGTCAGCGGGAATCCAAATGCGCCGATCATCATGATCGCTGAGAAGGCCAGTGACATGATCAAAGAGGACTGGCGAGTCCGGAATCTCAAGAGAACCCGAGGCAGATAGTCTATAGTGGAATTTCTGTGTTTAAGCTAATCTTTGATCACGTAAATCCATCTACGGATAGTCATTACTTGATATATATATTTATTCGACAGCGGTGCCATCTCTTTGCGAAAACTTAAAGCTGTCCACTACATCGAGACTGCTAATCAACGCGTACTTCAATCCAGAATAGATTTTAATTATTTAATTGCATCTTTCGTTATCAACGAATGCTTGACAATTATATCGATCGTCGATGTCACGGCAATTGAAATGCTCCGAAATCAATCAAATCGTTTACTGCAATTAACTTTAAGGACTTTTTATTATAGCGTTCAATTAATTTAATACAATCGTCCAAAGGATTTGTGTACATAAAAATTTATTAATCTGTAGTTTTAATAATAAACAATAAAATTTAAATAATGCAAAGTCAAAGTCATCAAGTAGCCGCGTTGACGCTACTCAACGACAAAGACACAAGTAACAGCATTGTCAGTCGATCCCAGGCTTTGGCTGACAATAAGGGTGCACTCACAATGGCATCTGTGACACGTGTAATGGACTACGATTCTCGATAAATTCTATTTCTTCCTACCACCGACTCCACCTCTCTACTGCTACGTGTGTGCTTTCGTAGAAGTATACCTGTACAGTTCAAGACTATCGATACTGTATTCAAAGTGTCAATATTGGTTAGCAGTTAAAAATTGCTGCTCAAATTCCTATAGTGAAAATTTGTTTTCCTTCACATATCACTTATATTTGTCATTAACATTACGTTGGTACCTTTCCTTATATCTGAGAAATGATAGTGCTTGCTATCATTTTATTGGTATTTAAATTGCCGGCCATATCGCCATCGCACAATGGCACTTTGGGCATTTGACAAGTGGCTAAATAAGGTGAATAGCAAAAAAAAAAGAAAAGTTTTTGAACATACGTACTATTGCACGATGGGGGAGAATATGGCTGAAATGGGAAAATAAAGTGAAAATCGATAACTGACGAGAGTTGCCTTGTCGATCGCAACTGTCTGATTTATTGATTTAGTATAATAATAAGCAAACAGCCATATCGGAATTCACGAGAAACATGAACAGTGGGTTATTCGTGACGGACAAACGATCTAAAAGTGATTTTTGCCATGGTAATCGAACGAGGAGACTAACTTGAAGTTGTTGTGAATGACCCTGTATAGCATCGACCACGAATTATGATAAAATTGTGATATTGCATTAATTCGCAGTACAATAAATCAATTGTTTTTTTCACGTTAATACATCTAATGGGTGATAATATTGATTCAAGTATAGTTTTTATAAAAGTACAATTAATTATGTGAAAATTGGACGCAACGGAACGAGAAATAAGAAGATAAAAGCAGAGGATGATATCAACTTTCGTTTCACTGTCAAATTTGGGTCGAAGCCAAACGGCTGCCGTCCGATACCAACGAAACGACAATCCCACCCTGTGAGGGAATTCCAATTTCGTCGACGAAATTTCCTTTCCTCGGAACGTTTTATTATAAATTGAATAATCTAGGTCGTGCTGCTTAAAAAGTGACATAATAAAAATATTTGGGACAATTTACTGATTTAACGAAGTATAACGACTGCTTTTGCAATTTACATTGTTAACGTGTAACGTGCCATTTGACATACTTCGATCTGAGTTATGTATTGACAAGTTACGCAATTCATTGACATCTTGCTGAGACTTTTAAAAGATGGAACAATGTGGACTTGGCTTTAAGTATGGGCCGCGGGTGCCTATTTGGGTCTAAATCGTAAGTCAATCAATCGAAAAAAAAAAAAAAAAAAAAAAAAAAAAAAAAAAAAAAAAAAAAAAAAAAAAAAAAAAAAAAAAAAAAAAAAAAAAAAAAAAAAAAAAAAAAAAAAAAAAAAAAAAAAAAAAAAAAAAAAAAAAAAAAAAAAAAAAAAAAAAAAAAAAAAAAAAAATAAAGAGTTTTCGAAATTATGTCTCAAGAGTACGATTCTCTTGGAAGTTTAATAACCTCTGCGGTCGACGCTACATCAGTAATTACTTTGAATATTTACGACCTCACCAGGCCGAGTGAATGGTGCAACGAATACCGTTACGATCGAAAGGGTCGGATCCCGTAACAGCAGCCGGCCGAAAGCGAGACTGTAAAGAACCTTCAAATTCTTCCTTACTCCGTTGACCTTTGACCGATCGACGTAACTTCCGAATCACGGATTAGCACTGATACGCATTTCCTATCCCACCAGCGTTGAAGTTTCATTTAGTAACTTTTTCTTTCACTCAGCCTCGAATAAAAATATTAAGAGAAAGTCCAGTGCGTAATCAAGATCATAAATAAGGCACAGTGGCAATAAAACCACAGAGACGTCACATAATTCAATTGCGTAAGACCGACGATCGAACGTCAATTAATTTAGATCTTCGTCACGGGACAAAGTGATCACCTAACAACAATCCGAAGGTCGTCATTTAATTTTCGACAAATTGGACCCAAGTGCAAGCTCACGAGACGAAAGTGAAATCTTCCCTTCTCCTGGGCAGCGGTCGTCCAAAGGTGTACTGACTCATCGGAGGACATGGCAACACGCAGCTATTCGGCAAACAGCCGAACCAGCTCGCAGCATTAGACACGGGAATGTAGCCGAGGCGGGAGCGTCGAAAGAGCGAGAAGAGGCGAGGCGAGTGAAAGTAGTCGTGAATAAAGGAACTGGGACGCCATTGAAAGGTCGCCTTAAAAAAAAAAAGGAATTCAAGATCGATCGCGCCTCTCGTCGAATGTCACGGTTACGGGCACCTATTCAAATTTGGAAAATCGCAGAACAGCTGCATTCATTACCACATATCTCATTGCGTCTATTAAGGTTACATCCGGTTCTGAGCTCGAGCGTTTTCGTCGCGATGGAAAAAAATGTCGGAACTAATAACTTCCACAAAATCGATGCCGATGGCATTCGTGCGCGAAGATCGATACCCGAGAATGTCAGGTGCAATCAGCTGTTAATCGGTGCAGGGCCCCACCC
>NW_014333224.1:17548-41958 GCF_000341935.2 Cephus cinctus | reverse complement strand
CCCCACCCGAGAGGCACGCTCGATTGCGTTTAACGGATTCGGACAATGACCAAGAAGAAAACCAAGTGGTGAAAGTCGGCGAAAATCTGACTTAGAAACTGCTCCTTTATGCCTCCTTGTCCAAGGTTAAAATCCCATTACGCTTAAGTAATTACGAGGCCCGAACATTCCAGAAGCTCTTGCCACGCGAAAGATTGACTTTTTCTTCCTAGTCGCCTTACGACAAAGTTTCACCCGATCTCTGTACGTTGGAACTAAATAATTTACATACTAATCCATTGGCTGATATCAAAGACAGCACGGACTCGTTACAAGAGTTTCGTAATTAAAGTCGCGCCCTCGTGCAGTATTAATGAAGCGACAGTACAATTAGAAAGTATTGGGTAAATGAATTTTCGGACTCGCGTAGTACAGTTGCACGGCGAACGTGCGAAGGAACCTTCTTGTCGCTGTCAATGACGACCACATTTTATTGACTGTCCAGACTTCTTCGCGGGGAAAACGCTGGAGTATAGAAATATCCAAGAAATCGACGCCTAGCGTCGCGGGGCATATACACACAAAGTCAATAGAGTTTAAAAAATTAATGGGTACATAAAATCCTAATAATAGCCATTATTAGGACATTGCGATAATGAAATTGTATGGAACGTGCAAATTCTCAAAGTGAATTACGAGGTCGTCACTTTTACTTGGTAACTCGAAAAAGTCATTTTACAACGAAATCAGTGCGTGCACTCTACCGCCTGATAATTCATGCTGCAGGCGTCGAGTGTTACGAGGGAAAACTTACTTAAGCCGCATACACAAGCCGGAGGAGTCGCAGATTGAATTTAAGTAATACAAGGAGAACGTGCACGACGATCGATAAGACTTTCTTTATTTTGACGAAAAATACTGTATCGCGTGACATATATTTGCCTTATATATTTTTCGTTAGAAATCGTGGACAAGGGCGCTTTCATTGTTTTATTATTCAAGAGGACGTTAAGGCGCACGCGCGAAGAACGACAACGTTACGTAAGGCAACGTCCGGTCCGCGAGTGAAAAAAAAGAAATGTATCCTCGGAGCAAACAAAACTTTCTCGTCGCGTAGAATCGCTTTGGCGTCACATTAATTTTCGTGCATTAAAAGGAAAAGTCGAGCAATGTGAACACTGCCCTTAAGGATTGTCTCCGCCCTAGTGGACTTTACAATGCAATAGGAAAATAAGGCCCAGCCGTGGCGACGCAGTGGACACTGGAAAACATATTTTGGGGAGCAATTGGCAAATCGTTAGACCGATTAGACCAGCTGGCGCGGGCAGGTACCACCTGGAGAAGTTTTCCAAAATTGCACGGCCAAGTGATAAGCCCACTCGAGGATTAGTATTTTCGAAAGAAATTTAGCTCAGGGCTCAGTCCGACGTTTACATGTCAATTTGTCCAATAGAAGCGACCCTGAAAAATTACTACACGCTTAAGCAACTGATGTGTAAATATAACCAATTGGATTATTCAATAGGAAGAGCGAAAGTATAGAAACTCCTGCAGCCTGATGCATTCCGTTGCATCCTTGGTGCATCCCTGGTGCATCCCGATCAATTGCCAATAGATCTATATCTGTCTCTAAGTCCTAAGTAGATCTAGCCGTAGGCCGCAGATAAATTGTAGGTGCGATCGCGAGGAATAAAACGTGTAAAAAAGAAAATAGGAAAAAACGGCACGAGACCTAGTCCAGGAAGGGTCTGAAGTTGCAGCATGAGAATAAGTTTTATAATAAAAGGAAATGAGCACGTAAACGAGGAAGGAGTCATGCCATCTGTCACATGAGGCGCATCCTCCAGGAAGTCAAGTCCAGTCGAGGAGCTAAGGAAGCTCTGACGCTCGTGTGAAGACTGTTACCACATCGAATAGGTGGGTAGGTAGAGGTAGACGACATATATGTAGGCAGGCAGGCAGGCAGGCAGGCAGGCAGGTAGGTGGTTAACACACAGGAGGAGTATACTTTCACTACTAAAGTACAACAGAGAGTCCTCGAGAACGAGGAGAAGAAACCGTGGCAAAGAGTCTGGACACTACTGGGCCGACAGCACAGACAGCACAGAGAGCGCAGGCAGCGCTGCTATCCGTGCGCTATCGTCTCTTGGAGCGCAGGACGGTACCGCATCGCACTTGTAACTGACAGTTGGCGTCCCATAATACTTTATGCGGTTAAAATTCCATCATAAGTCTCGTCATTATAAATCAGCTCGATTGTCGCGACAAGTAGAGGCTTTTTACTATCCGAGCAGAAGCTGCTGAATCGAAGATAAATTTCTGTGCGGTTTTACGAGCATGATTTGCCGAAGCCGAAGGCGTCTTCGGTGCGATTGAATTTCCCATAGAAAAGTGAAGTGTAAGTGGAGTGTCAAGAAATTGCGGAATTAAAGTTTCGTTATCTTTTCCGAGACGCGTACGCGTAGTTTAGTGATTTTTGAAAAACTTCTTCCAGTTCAGTCAACTTTTTGACTCGGTGCGTGTCGAACACGTGTTTGCGATGGGACTGTGAAAAAAAATTGTTTAACTAGTTTATCGCCCTTTTTTTCGTAATGTGACAACTTGCTACCGAATCAGAGTCTAGAGTGCACCTGCGTACGGGCACTTTACACCAGAGGCAAAATACAAGAGGAGTTTAAATGAAAATTGACAAGACTTTGGGGCAGTTTGGCGATCGCCAATTATTTGCGCTCGCTCACATCGTGCGTGAGCCAATTCAAGGTGGTTACGTAAAGTGCGGCATGCCGTCTCATTAAATTGGCCGAACCTTGGGAGAGACTTTCATTTTCATTATCACCAAGTTACGTAAGCCCCGCTGTGGCTCCTCGAAAGGCAGGTACACTGTGCGCGCGAACGAACGCTAATAGCGAAAATCAAATTGCGCACGTGGCAAACGTATTTAAACGATAGACGCAACTATTGTTACGTGAACGAGAGAGTCGACTGATCGGACGGATAACACGTGGCTCGAAGTGAATATAACGAAATTTCTATTCAAACGCGCCAGATTGAGATCCTCGTGAACGAGAGGAAAGTCAGGTCGTGAATCGCAGCAAGTGAAAAACTGAGAAACTCTCGGAAAGACTTTGTGGCAGAATTATGTATAATTTGTAGTCGGCATTAGCCGACTAATTGCGTCGAATCTTAATTAAGGTTTGTGTAATGAATTTTTTTCCCCCCTATAAACAGGCAAGAGCGATGAGCTGCCGTCATTGCCAGCCGATGCGAGCGTAGAGGAAGTTCCGGTAGAGGAAGGAAGTTCCGGCTTGTCAGGAACGATAACAAGAGGAACAGGATATCCGAGGAGGTCTGTACTGTTGTCCCGACATGCACTGGGAGAATCAAGATTAGCAGATCGGCTCGAGTCAGGTAATGTACTTTTACGGCATTTCCTTATGGAGATAAACACACGCGCGCGCACGTGGTCGCGGGAGAAAGTGAACCGCGAGAAAAATTAGAAAAAATTATTTACGAAATTTCTAAAAAAATTCTCCATCGAATTAATAAATTGATCGTCGAACAAGAGAACTTTCTTTCACGAAATACGAAAATATTGAAAGATATCGGTCGATAGTCAACAAAAAAAAGAAAGCCTTACGCCGTAAGATGTGACGAACACGTGGCTTTGGGAAAGTTTATCTTTCTCAATGTCGAATAAATAATTTAAACTGTCACAACAATAAAAGTCGAATTACGGGATATAATTTATAAATAGAGAAATTCCGTCCGATAGCAGCACACGAATATTTTCATTATTGGTAAAACGTACCTGTGACGTCACGCCCGGAAATTCCCAACTCGATAATCCATGTACTCGCTGAAGATGCGCGTCTAGCGAAAAATCAATTCCAATCGCGTTTCAGGAGCTACTGTTGGGAATTGATCTAATAAAAAGGGAAAGGATTCGGTAAAGAGGATCACGCACTTCCGCATTTCCTAGAGCGCGTGTCCAGTAGATTTCAGCATTTCCACTGCTGCGCGTCGGACGCGAGCAAAGTCATTTCTATGCGTTAGACTAGCGAAATTGCCCATCGCGATATAATTTCACTTCCTTCGTCCAAGTTATTGTTCCACGTGAGCTAATTTCCTTATGGCGAAAATATATCGTGACACGGAGACAAAGGAAGTATATTCTAATTTTAAAAAATATTCACATACCGAATAGAGGTAAAAAAAATTCTTTGGAAATAATCTCCAGTTCACTTCCGGTTTGCCATTTCGAGCTATTGAAATTTCCAAGGTACAACGATACGATTCCCCTTCAGAAATATCTCCCACGTATACAGGCAGAGACGAACAGCGTGGGCCCAATACTGAAAGAGTCATCGGCTCATCGGCGACCACTTCGGTAAAGGCAAGAAATAGCCTTGCCGCGAAAAGTAGCTCAGACATTTTAAAGACCCATTTATCAAGCCGAGTCTAATCTACCAAAGCAGCTGTACGATTTACGCGCCTCGTGAGAAAGTCCAATTCACTCTAGCACTCCGCTCGCGTGTCTAGCCAGAAAAGGAAATAAACAAACGAGAGTAACGATTGGGTCAAAATAATGAAAAATTTATAATCAAGCCGGAAGAACATTGGGAAAGACATTCTTCGTCTTTCGCAGCATCCGGACCGGATGCTGAGACTGTTCGAACGATGGAATTCTAGTGATAAAAAAAATTATCATCCGATAACGAGAGATTCACGCCCGAGAGATTTGCAGTGTTAACCGTGACTTCCGTGCAGAAGGGAGAGGGAAGAAAATAAAAGAAGTACAAGGTTTACGATGGCGAAACACTTTCTCCTTTCCCCGTTATGAGATCACCATCTCGCTCCTCCGTCTAAGCATCTAAACTTTGTGTTGTACGTGCGGCTACCTAACCTCGGCTAACCTAAACGAATACAAAGAACCAGTCGGTATATCCGTAACAGGGATAGCAACGTTGCCTTAGAAAGGATCAGGATTCCCGCTTGGTACAATCGCTTCGTGATAACTTTTGTCACTATACCTTCACTCGAATTCCCTCCTTGTCCTCGAATTAGGTTCCTCGTTGGAAACGGTGCTTAAAATCTTAACGCAGAGTCTTCTCGCAAGAAAATGACAACAAAATTGTTCTTCTGACACTCTACTATGCTCGTGACGTATACATAAATAACTTTAGTGTAATAGGTTTTCATACCCAAGTTAAAGACGGAGGCTACGTCACACATATGTATCTTATATGCATATATAATCTATAAAAATATATAAAAGAAGTTGGTATCTACGTTGCCTCTAAATTCAAAAACCCCCTGAAGCGACTTTAAAAACTTTTTCGCCCATCTTTAGGATTAACATAGGTTATGTACGTGTATCGTTACGGTACGTCGAAGAGGTGCTGAAGCGATTAGTGAAAATGTAAAGCAAGTCGAAAAAATGCAAAGTCCCGGATAGATGCTTAGGGATAGTAAAAAATAGTGCTGCCCGACTTGAGTCGAACTTACGCGCTGACTTTTGAAACTTTTGAAGACTGGATTAGAACTGGATTGAAATTTGTAAATTTTCTCAAAACGCATCTGCAAATATCAGAGACGGTGATTCGTGGCTTCTTACCTGTAACAGAAAAAAAAAATTAATTACATTTAGATTTTTATTCCAATTATGGATATTATTATTCGCTCCATGCGTAAATACAAGTATAGATATACCACAATGAACGACTGTGCAAATTTAAGTGTATGCTATTTGCGCTAATTCAATTGCTTTATCAAGCCCGGAGTAAACGTCGATAAAAGGTGGCTATTTCTTTTTTTTCGAAAATACGATATACCTAGGAATGACCGAAGGATAAAGAAACCGAACTAATGAGGTATAAAGGCGGAATAAGGCAACTCGAGCGTAATTTTCACGGTCGCAAATGCAGGAGAATTTCCGCGGGAAATTCAAGGGAAACGATAGACGCAAAATGCCCGGGCTCCGAGTTTTCCTCCGGGATACCGATCTACAGATGATTCTGCGATATTCGAAAAGAAACTCTTCTTCGCGAAAATTCTACCGGCCACGCGCGTTACTAGCCTCTCAGTCCGTTTCCCTTGTGAAACAGCAAGGACGGAGGCTCGCGGGGGAATTTTGGGACCACGGAAGGTAACTAGAAAACCGAAATGAAACGGGCAGACGGAATTCAAAGAAAATATAACACAAGGCCCCTTTGTATTAGGACGGCATGAAAAATATAAGGGTGGACACCCCCCGATAGCTAGGTCCCTGTGATAACAGAAATTACAAAATTTCGCGAGAAAACGATTTAGTAACAGAAAGACAATAGTAGACGCGCGAACAATCGCAAGTGATCCTGATGATCGGGATAACAACGTGAGGATAACCCTGGCAACGGTAGGGCAAAGGCGCAACAGTGAATAATCAACCGGACGGATAGCCCTGTGACTAGCAGTTATACGACAGAGCACTGCCACTGAGGAACCCTAAGCAATGGCATGTCACGCAGAAAGGCAGGGGTGTGCAACAATGGAAAATAATCGAAAACAAATGAAAAACTGAATAAGATGAAATAAATAAAATTGGAAAATAAATGTATCTTTAGAGTTCGAAATTGGCAAAGCAAAGTAAGATAGGCTCTCAAGTACTTGTCGCGATCAGGAAGCGATAGGGACATGAAGCCTCAGAACTCACCAGTAGTAACGAGAAGGAAACGACAAGACGTCCAATCGGCACCACGAAGAGACAATAATAGAACGATCTATCGGTTGGCCATAAGTATAAATAGACCAGATATAGCCACTCTCTGTATTGTGATTGGTCGACTTTACGTACGTATGTGTCGTCACACCGCAATGTCGGTTCTATTTCGCGGTGCCATCTTCTTACATATTTAAATGTAAACAAGTCCCCTCAAAATAAAACTGATGTCGCCTTCAACACCGAGTTTACAGAATACGTCATTCTGACATACGTGAACAATTGCACGAATCGCTTAGATTTCTCTCCCCTGCCACTTATGCCGACTGTAATAAATCTAATTTTGTATAATGTTAAATATTCCAAGGTCGTAGTGTGTGTATTTGTATTAAGTGTTTTTGCCTAAAATAGGTTGTTTTCTTAAGGAAAATATGTGGATTCACGCGTCGATTTGGTGCGTGTCCGTAGAGATGGATATGTAAAAGACAAGTCGGTTAACCAAGTGCTAACGTGAGGCGACTGGTCACTGCGCCCTTTTTACCAAACTAACAATGAGATCGCTAGTGGCTATACCTGGTCTACTTGCATAGTGAGGGCTAGGCGTTCAGCCAGCTGCGAAATGCCCACCCTTAACCCATTAGGCCATTAACGACGAAGATCCTTGACTTTTCAACATGTGTTTGAGCCTCAATTTCTGTAACAGAGGAGTAAATGGATCGAGTTCCTCGTGTTTTCGAATATGCTCTAACGGAATCCGGGCTCGTCGTTAATGGGTTAATATATCCCGTTAGGCCCTCTGACGAACATCTACGCGCGCCACAATCTATTCAATTAATTGGCAGTCTTCGATTCCTCGCGGGGCGCCTTTCGGGTCAGAGTGCACAGGGCCCTTGGCGCGTACGATACGGAAACGGGCCCCTCCAGCTCCTCCTTTGTGAGATACGAAAAAGAATTGGTCACTAACGAAATCTTAATAATTCAACTGGATCCATGGACTGTTTTGCCGCGGTGGTAAAGAAAAGAACGTGGCAGTAAATCCGCCACGCTCGAAAACACGAGAGCTAAGCCTCACGACAGTGACGTCAATTCTACAATATATGTATAAAAAGTGTTGTAACAGCTGTGCAATTTTCTTCGTCCACCGTCAAATATTATGCAGCACGTGTCGTACCATAAACGGAACACACAATTGATCGACACAGTTGGCAGTGATGCATTTCTATTGGTACAATCATAACGAGCTATGTTAATTCTTAAAATTTATTATTATTATTCAAACATCAGTTAATTAGTATTTTGATTGGTAAACAATTAAACTGCCTTTACTCCAGTCATTCGCTGCGAATACATTCCTCCATACTCTATTTCTATCATTTTTCAGGAAACGGACAGCTACTCAAGTGCGAATCCTGTCTGCTGATTATCGCTATGATATCCTTTCCGCCCTGTGGAAGAAGACTCGAAAAAATGCGGACGAGACCACCAGATATCTGTTCGTGACGTCACTTTCTGGGACTCTTCTGACAGAACAGCAGGAAGCCAACGCGACAGCCCGAATAGATTAAAAATAGTTTGATAAGACTAGCGGGCGAAAAATAAAAAAAATTATTAATGATTAATTAATAAGTTAAGAAAGTTAATATTCTAGTGAAAAGTGTGCGATAACAGTGAGAAATGGTGTTCGGTGCGATAGTAGTGACGTCAGCATTGAAGGGAGCCATTGGCCTCGTAGGTAGCAGCCTTTGGCTGATACCCCTTCTTATCGCTGGTTTGTCATATTATAGATACGATCAATTGGATCCGGAAAGTCGACCGATCGATCGATATCCAGTCGATCCGATTTACGACTTTGTGGTGATCGGCGGCGGATCGGCCGGTGCAGTAGTAGCCAGCAGACTCTCCGAGATAGCAAGCTGGCAGGTACTGCTCCTGGAAGCTGGTCCGGACGAGAACGAGATCACAGACGTCCCGTCGCTGGCTGCTTACTTGCAGCTGACCAAGCTGGACTGGAAGTACAAAACTGAGCCGACCGGAAAGGCTTGTCTGGCCATGAACGGCGGAAGGTGCAACTGGCCCCGAGGGAAGGTCCTGGGAGGCTCGAGCGTCCTGAACTACATGCTCTACGTCAGAGGCAACAGGCGGGACTACGATCACTGGGAGGCCCTCGGGAATCCAGGCTGGGGCTACGAGGAGGCCCTTCGCTACTTCAAGAAGTCCGAGGACAACAGGAATCCCTACCTCAAGGACAGTCCCTATCACGGTACTGGTGGATACCTGACGGTCCAGGAGGCGCCCTGGAAGACGCCGCTGGTCGTCGCCTTCGTGGAGGCTGGCACTGAGATCGGTTACGAGAACAGGGACATAAACGGGGAGTACCAAACGGGATTCATGATAGCTCAGGGTACCATACGCAGAGGGAGCCGATGCTCGACGGCGAAGGCCTTCCTGCGACCGGTGCGCCTCAGGAGGAATCTTCACACGGCAATGAACTGCCACGTCACCAGGATCATCGTCGACCCGAGGACGATGAAGGCCGTCGCCGTTGAATTTCATCGGGACGGACGGAAGCAGATCGTCAGAGCGCGCAAGGAGGTGATCCTCTCGGCTGGCGCCGTCAACAGTCCCCAGATTCTGATGCTGTCGGGCATCGGCCCGAAGGAACATCTTCGTCAGCTTGGTATCCCCGTGCTGAAGGACCTGCGCGTGGGCGACAATCTTCAGGATCACGTTGGCATCGGCGGAATAACCTTCCTCATTGACAAACCTGTCGCCATCGTTCAGAACAGGTTCCACCCGGCACCGGTTACCATGCACTACGTGGCCAACGGCAGGGGCCCGATGACCACCCTGGGAGGCGTCGAAGGATACGCCTTTGTAAATACTAAATTCGCGAACGCATCTGGGACCTATCCCGACGTGCAGTTCCACATGGCCCCGGCCTCGATAAATTCCGACGGCGGTCTTCAGGTGCGCAAAGTTCTGGGCATCACGGACGAAGTTTACGACGCCATAGAGTATTTAGAAACTATCGAATCCCAATTTGAGTCGCCAGCATGTTCTAGAACTGCTCGAATTAGCAACTCCAATTATTGAACCTACCGATAGAGAATCCGATACCGCAGTATCGGGAACATTGTTAATATCCAAAATCAATGATAACTTTGCTGTTACGGCGGCCGTGCCTATCTTGCCTTTTTATTTGATTTGTGGTTTCGGCATCTCTGCAATCTACGTCGATTCATATCACAAGACGAAACTGTAATGGAGAAATTTTGAAAAATCAAAATTCATTACACATGGCACCTTCGAAGGACAAGTGGGTGCGGCGTTTCGTCATTACAGAGACGAAGCGACATAAAAAAGGATTCACAATTTACAGAGTTACATCATTGGTACAAACACAAAACATTCTGTACTCATTTTATAATTCATTTAATAGTCTACCATTATGTGAGTCTATATTATTAAAAACGCTTACATGGTACATTTTTATGCCTGTGTACAGACAGAAACAACTGTGTTCCTGGTACTAGAGTATGCAAGTGGCGGAAAACTGTGGGAACATGTTTACAGGCCCATCGCCAACAAGGATGCCTGGACCATCATACCTCTGCTGCTAAGACCCAGGTCCAGGGGCACCATCAGACTGAGGAGCGCCGACCCGTTCCAGAGTCCCATAATCGACGCGAATTACTTTGCCGAACCCTTCGACGTCGCGACGCTCCTCGAGGGTGCCAAAATCGCCATGAAGGTCAGCGAGGGTCAGGCGTTCAAGCAGTTTGGCACGCGAATTCATCGAGCCAAGATTCCTGGATGCAGACATTTCAAATTCGCCTCCGACGCCTACTGGGAGTGTCACATTCGTCATATATCCATGACGATTTATCATCCTGTCGGAACTGCCAAAATGGGACCACCTACCGATCCAAGTGCAGTAGTCGATCACAAGCTCAGGGTCTACGGGGTCCGCGGCTTGAGAGTGATCGACGCGTCCGTCATGCCCACCATTTCCAGTGGAAATACGAACGCTCCTGTTATCATGATTGCTGAGAAAGGTGCTGACCTGATTAAGACCGATTGGCTGTCGACCAATGCTAGATGATACTGGCCATCATTCTCAATTGTCAATCGCCGATTAACCTGGAGCTTGGAGAAGCCAATGTGCGCATGCGCAGATCGCGGTTCCAGTCCTTCAGGCGCTCTAGAGATTTCGCACTTTCTCCTAGAGACTTTTTATCCTAACTTCACGAAGAATTTTCGTCATTGATTTCATCCGAAAGACGTTTGCTCTTCCGACGAAAATGAAGTTTCGATGGCATCTTGTGACGTTCACGGTCGAAATTTTCGTACGAATGCAACCGACGCCTACTGGGAGTGTCACATTCGTCATATATCCATGACGATTTATCATCCTGTCGGAACTGCCAAAATGGGACCACCTACCGATCCAAGTGCAGTAGTCGATCACAAGCTCAGGGTCTACGGGGTCCGCGGCTTGAGAGTGATCGACGCGTCCGTCATGCCCACCATTTCCAGTGGAAATACGAACGCTCCTGTTATCATGATTGCTGAGAAAGGTGCTGACCTGATTAAGACCGATTGGCTGTCGACCAATGCTAGATGATACTGGCCATCATTCTCAATTGTCAATCGCCGATTAACCTGGAGCTTGGAGAAGCCAATGTGCGCATGCGCAGATCGCGGTTCCAGTCCTTCAGGCGCTCTAGAGATTTCGCACTTTCTCCTAGAGACTTTTTATCCTAACTTCACGAAGAATTTTCGTCATTGATTTCATCCGAAAGACGTTTGCTCTTCCGACGAAAATGAAGTTTCGATGACATCTTGTGACGTTCACAGTCGAAATTTTCGTACGAATGCAAATATAATTTAAGGGTGTACACACTCGAGTGTCATTGCGTGCCATAACGTTATGCATAGTGATTGTACACGATGTTACTCTGAACTCTTTGTTTTACGTCAGAAAGTAATTTTTGAAAGTGATAAACAAAACTCACCTTGAGCAATTATCCAGGATGAAAAATTACTTTGTCACGTGACTTCGATATTACGCGAAATTACAAGAATTATTTTGCCAGACGGTGTTTCCATTGGCTGTGGTCAGCAGACGCAAGAAACGCATTTAAATGCTCAACTTTTACAGCTGTTGCAATATTTACGATCGATCGACTAACCGAATGCATTTGCTGTCTCGGTTCAGTCTTTTTGTTGGATGCAGCCAGATTAAGGAAAAAAAGGTTGCCAACCGGAAATTAAGGGCTGATGAGCCATTGTAGTCGAGAATCTGCGATTTTTCGCATTTTTTTTTTTCACAACTACCCAAATGTTTAGTTCGAATACCAAGTAGTATAGACTAAGTACAAGTGTTGAATAGAGAATTTTTGTAAAAATAATAAAATTCAAGTTATTGTAAATGCACTTTTCGTAAGTTTATCCTCTGGAAATCCTGTGTTTAGTTCGAATACCAAGTAGTATAGACTAAGTACAAGTGTTGAATAGAGAATTTTTGTAAAAATAATAAAATTCAAGTTATTGTAAATGCACTTCTCGTAAGTTTATCCTCTGGAAATTCTATGTCTCTAAAAATTGTCACCTAAAATACGAGGAACTATGTCAAAGGACACACATACGTACACGAATACACACGCGCTCCACATGAAAGCTTTAATAATTCTATACTATTGTGAAAGCAGCCTTATATTAACTAGAAATTCGGTGTGAACGGTAGCTTCACGTACAAAGTGTATTTGATTGTGTTGTGTATTCGTAAATTACCAACAACACCATCCAGAGTACAAAGAGGTAAAGAAGGCAAAGTAGTCAGCGCCATCTGTCGTGTAAAAAAGTAAATGGACGACGGAACTGAAATAAAATCATCTCGCTCGCCATCTCAATACGCCCTGATCTCGTACACTAATCGTATTGAACGTGGTGACAATCAATTCAGAAGCCTCAATTCCTATACTGCATGTATCAATAACTTTTTCTCATGTATAGCGGTTAATAAGATATTTCGTTCCAAACACAGGTATATTAAGAGTCGACTCAAGTAAAGAGTCTCTGCGAGCTGTACCCTTTTGCCAATTGTCGCTTGGCTAAGTAATACCGAATGGACAGGAGCACTACGGTTAAGCTGCCGAAAATCAGGTATAATTCCACTCCCTCCAATATTAAGTGATCTCGTACACTAATCGTATTGAACGTGGTGACAATCAATTCAGAAGCCTCAATTCCTATACTGCATGTATCAATAACTTTTTCTCATGTATAGCGGTTAATAAGATATTTCGTTCCAAACACAGGTATATTAAGAGTCGACTCAAGTAAAGAGTCTCTGCGAGCTGTACCCTTTTGCCAATTGTCGCTTGGCTAAGTAATACCGAATGGACAGGAGCACTACGGTTAAGCTGCCGAAAATCAGGTATTGATTTAGACTCAATTATAGAGGCTCTTCAATTAATTATAAATTATTTGACATTTTTGTTTCTGTTTTTCCTGTTTTAATAGTGCAACTCGATGAAGGCAAAAAGGGCCATTTTATCAATTATTGCTATTTGACCTCGTCCATAGAGTGGATATATTGGACGTGTGGAAACTGAGCTGAACAATAAAACTTGAATAATTGACCAAGGATTTCTGCAGCTATCCTGGTAAATTGGCACGTGAGAGAAGAGTACATCATAATTAACGACGATTATTCGCAAAGACAATTTAACTCAATAATGGAAGGTATCATGAATTTTGTATGGTATGGATAGATGATTGTAATTGTAGGTATGCGAGTGGATAATTTTTGTTTTGAATTTTATAAATATGTTAATTCAAGAGGAGAATGTTTCAGGTTCTTTTGTATTGAAGAATAATTTATATTTTTCTTTTTTCTTGTGTGTAAATATATGTAGATATAGATAATTCAATTGTTAAAATCATTAAATTGTTATGTTATAAAACAATAACGTACGTCACCTCTGTTCATTCTTCGTCGCAATCTGCATTGTTTATTCTAAAAGTTCGCTGCTTCGCAATACAAAAAGTAAATACGCATCGAGAATATTGCAGATAACTAAAATATAATAAATTTACTTGTGCAGCTGCAAAAATAAAGTATTCTAGGTTTGACCGCGTAAAGAATGTACCGAGGAAAATGATACTTTTAAATATTGTAAGAGGAAAGAGACGTAAAGCGGGAAGCATAAATGAATCTCAAGAATAGCGTTGTAAATTAACGCCATTGCACTAGAAATTGAACGTCTATTCCCGAATATTCGAATCTCACAAGAGCTAAGTGATTGCAACGATCGGTACCAATCCTGTCTCACGTGTCCCCATAGGAGATGAGGAGGAATACGAAAGAAGCAAAGCTGAGGAATCGGGTAGTCCTATTGGACGCGGATCTGAACATGTAACGTCCATCCATGTGTCGTCCAATATTGTGACATCAGTCGCAAGCGGTGGCCGCGAACGTTTCTCTTTGTTTTGGTATCGTCAAACGGATCTAAAAAGATTCAACCAATCTGGCCAAAAGTACAAAAGCACAAGCTCCGAAAGGTCCCGGCTACGAAGCTCTGGCGGTGCGCAGCTAAGGAGAAAAGAATCGTCTGGACCAGAGCACGCATCCTGGCGATCCACATAAGCAGAAGATTTGCTGAGCGTGATCGAGATTCGGAGGTCATCAGGTCGACAGGGGGTTGTGGCGATGGCACGGAGCCTCGTAGGATTTGCGAAGTGGAGGGGGCAGGGAGGCAGGAGGGGCAGAAGTAGACGCGATTACCGTTTGCTGAAGATAAGGCTGCAGTGGTCAGATGAGCTATGAAAGATACTCAGATGGTCAAGACGAGTGAAGAGCGCGAGCGCTCTGAGGTGGCAGATCTAAACGCGAATCTGACTGGACTAGGTGGTACATCAAAGTGCGCCTCCTGAGAAGCTGCGCCACTTTGGAGATCCGTAGCGTCACTCACGGGGTGGTGGTCCAGCCAAGGGACACACGTGTTTGCGTTCTCTTGAATTATCGCGAGTTCATCGTATCGTTTAGCGCTGAAGGTTCTTGGAAACCAGGATCAGCTGTTCCTGTGGACGTGACAATTACCGGATGACGTTAAGTGAGAGTCAAGGTTTTTTTTCTACACTTTCTTTAACTTTTGTCAAGTTGGCCCCCTATTGTGCAAATTAAAAAAAAAAATATGATTAACCCTAGAACGGTACACATACCTTTTTACGCCTACTAATGCTTTGGGCATGTGTGACCCATGTGTACCGTTCTAGGATTATTTATCGGATTTGCCAGCTTAAAGACCGTTCTGAATAATAATACAAAACATGTGTTTAATATATCAAATAATCGATCCGTGACGTCATTACTGACGAATCAAGAAAATAAAGTAGCAACAAGTACAGCGGCAACAGCCAGAATAGAAGCTCAAAAAAAGAATAGTGAGCAAAGAATAAAAGATAAGGAATAAGATGGACCGACGTACTAGAAAATTAAAAGGTAGTTATTCGGGTGGGCACGTAATGTTGTTTCTTAGAAAGAATAATTACATTTGAATTATTGCATGACATTAAAAAATTCCCAAGGATCCGTGATCCACGCTGTCGTGTGAAAGATGAACGGAGAAAAGTTGCGATTAAGGAGAAATAAAATTTAATTTTAAAATTTTCCCAGACTTTGTAATCCTAATATTTTCGATGCTTATATTTAACTTCACTTTTGCGACATCTCGGGAAAATTATTCTAGAGTAAAGAAGAAAAATAACGTCCCAAAAGAAATATCCAATATATCGAATAGAGCTCCGGCAGAAGGTTTAACGTCAGCCCAGCTGGTGACCAGGGTGTCCACGAGGGTTCCACATCGACTAGACACGATGCGTAGCCGAGGATTCAGTTCCAGGATCCTCTACCTGGTGGCGTTCGCGTTCCTGGGCTCCCTCGCTGATAGGAACGAGGAGAAGGAGCTGAAGAAACTGATGAATCTGCCCGATCATATAAGCAAAAAGATCTTGGACGGTTCTGCCAAAGATGAAATACCGGACAAGACGCCAGGCTCGTCCGCGGAATACGACTTCGTCGTGATCGGCGCCGGAGTCGGCGGAGCCACCGTAGCCGCTAGACTCTCGGAGATCCCGGAAGTTAGCGTCCTCCTGCTCGAGGCTGGAGGAGAAGAGAACGCCCTGATGGACATCCCTCTATCGGCCCACTACCTGCAGTTCCCGAGCTTCCTCAACTGGAAGTACGAGACCGAGCCTTCGGACACGTATTGCCTGGGGATGAAGGGTCGAAAATGCAAATTGCCCAGGGGAAAGGTCATAGGCGGAAGTAGCGTCCTCAATTACATGATAGCGACGAGGGGCAACTCCAAGGATTACGACCGCTGGGCTGACCTGGGCAACGACGGCTGGTCCTACGACGACGTTTTGCCTTACTTCAAGAAGCTGGAAGGCTTGGACATCCCAGAACTTAACGAGGATACGAAATTTCACAATAGAAATGGACCCGTCAGCATCGTTCATCCTCCTTATCGCACGCGTATTTCCGAGAGTTTCCTGGAAGCTGGCGTCAAGATGGGATACGAAATTCTAGACTACAACGGGAGGAACCAGACCGGATTCTCCTTCGAACAGACCACCACGAAGAACGGCCAACGGATGAGCAGTAACAGAGCCTACGTGCGTCCGGCCAGGCACCGGGACAACCTGGTCGTGTCTAAGCACAGCTTGGTCAGTGAAATTTTAATAGACAAACTCACCAAGAGAGCCTATGGCGTAAAGTTCCGGAAGACACTGAAAGAGATGACGGTTCTGGCGAGGAAGGAAGTGATCTTGTGCGCAGGCGCAATAGGATCGCCGCAGCTGCTGATGCTATCGGGGGTCGGTCCTCGGGATCATCTCAAGGAAATGGCAATAGAGCCGATCCAGGACGCTCCGGTTGGTGACAATTTTCAGGATCACCTGTTCTACGGCGGTCTGGTATTTCTGATCGATGAACCGATATCGATCTTAAGAAGAGATGTTCTCAATCCATTCATGGGATACTTGTTAAAGTACGTGATTGCGAAAACTGGTCCGTTGACTGTACCGGGGGGAACGGAGGCTCTGGCCTTCATCGACGTCAGTGGCACACCGGAAACGAAGGATTACCCTGACCTGGAGCTACTGCTGTTCAGCAGTTCTCTTCTCGGCGATTCAACGATCCAACTTGCACTCGGCATCAGTGACGAACTCTGGAAAGAGACATTTGCCAAGTACGAAGGACACCATTCCTGGATGGTCGCGCCGATAATCCTCAGACCCAAGAGTCGAGGTCTTATACGTCTCAGGGACAAGAGCATCTCCAGCAAGCCCAAGATCGTAGCTAACTACATGGATGACCCTGATGACGTCAGGGTCCTCATAGCTGGGATCAGAGCCAGCATTGCTCTCAGCCAAACGGACCCAATGCGTGAGCTTGGCTCGCGACTGATTGACGTTGTGCTTCCACCCTGCAAGCACCATCCATTTAGCTCCGATGCCTATTGGGAATGTGCGTTGCGCACTTTGACCTTGAACCTCTATCATTACTCCGGCACCTGCAAAATGGGACCACGGAACGATTCGACGGCCGTTGTCGATCCTAGACTAAAGGTAACTTTGACTGTAGCCATTATTGTAAGCAGTTTGCTCTTACACGGATAGACACGGAAGATCTCATTGAGCACTATTGATCTTTCAGGTGATCGGTATCGAAGGACTTCGAGTGGCAGACGCATCTATAATGCCCGAAATTCCATCGGGTCACACAAGTGTGCCAACTTACATGGTAGCCGAAAAGTTGGCAGACATGGTCAAGCAGGACTGGGGTTATCCCACGGATCCACTTCCATCATAAATAATGAACGAGATCGAGAGGGAAGTTTCCAAAGATCTTGGCTACCGGAAATAAATGGGCCTCAGACAAAAATTCCTATCTCTAATTAACCATTCTGAACCATCAAACAGTCTTTATAATTTATAATTGTCTAGTCGCAAAATACAATAAACAAAATAAAGCAAGGAGATTCGCACAAGGGTGCAGCCGCAGCTGCTTCCGTGTCTGACGATTACGTTGCGTCGGATTGGATCCCATGAATGTCACGAGTAAATGTCATCCAATTAATCCGTAGCTATCGATTGTCACTTGTCGCCCTGATTTAGCCACTTTACTTTATCATTCGTTCGCCCCATTTTCGTGCGAATGCCAATTTACCCGTAACGTTAAACACCTGTACAAACACTCTGTATGAAGTTACAAGGTCGGTGGCTGGAATCGAATAGAAATTCCAAAAAATTGTTCGATATCGATCGGCGATTGACGTCGACTGTTTAGCGACATTTTTGAAGGAAAAAAAATCACAATGATCTATTTCTATTCCCCAGCATCGTGACGCAACAGACTTTTCGTACAGTCGGATCAAGTTAACCGTTGCACATGGTGCACCAAGAGGTGTTAGTTATACTGAATTAAAAAGTGGGTAATTGTAGTTGCACTCGAACAATGGCAAGTAGGGAGAAAATAAAGACGCATTTAAATTATAGGCTGCATCGCTGGTACGTTCAGGATATCTATTGTCAGTGGACTTTGAATATTATTAATCTGTAATTCATTTGTATTCCTAGGGCAAATCCATTACGTGTAACGCTTTCAAGATTACCTCTGATTTCCTAACGTGCGAATGATTCGTTTTCGAAGACGCAGATGGAAAGAGTTATTGTGGATAGAGAGAAGAGAGACGTGACTGGTCGAAGTAGCAATGGGAAGAATAAAATTATGCGAGAAACAGGCAAATTAAGGACAATAAAGGTGAAACCGGCAGAAAAAAAAAGTTCCGTCTTAGAGTGACCCAACCAAACCTGATAACGAGAAATATTTCTTACTCGTAGAAATAGTCGCCCACGTGACTCCAAAGTATCGCAAGAATCGCCTTAAGCGGAGGAAGTGGTTCTATCCGGAAATCCTATAGTGGAGCAATTTGAAAATATGACGAATTTGCACTTCGCGTTTGTAAACTCCACCGAATACGCAAAATAGTGTTATTGTCATGTGTAATACGGCAATTGCAAAAACGCTCGATCAGCTTCTAAAGACTCTGCACTGTTACATAACCTGAGGATCCGCATTTCGTTTACCCTGCGCATAGCAGACCGGTGGATATCCACCAGTGACAAAGTCCCGTTCTTCGTTCTCTGTCGATTCTCGCGAATTCGGGACATTTTTTGTCCGTGAAAATATTACTTGCCAATAGTCACGAGTATCGATCGAAAAAGAATTAATGGACCATTTTAAAGAGCGATGCAAGGCTGATGGATTATTCGTGGCAAGTGAAAATTTTGTAAAAGATTGTGAAAGGCGATAAGGTGACGTTAAGAAATCCAAGAAATTATATCACGCGTGTAACACGCTAAATTAGTGATTCACGAGCAGCAGGTAGTCGTGAGCGTATATCGGCGAATCGATCGAAAAATCATCCGTTCGACCTGAGTGATAAATATTAATTAGGAAAAATATCGAATTTACGTGCGATAGGGTGAACTACGTCCTGCACGTCGAAGCTGTGTTGACTCGTAAACCGAAAATGAGGACGTCCGTAAAAAAATCGTGTACCGAAACATTGAGTAAGCGGTAAACGCGAATAGAATGAATCAGTCGATGCTGAAATCTGAGTGTATAGTCACGGATTGATTATCATGAAGTTCTTATGCAACGCGAGGATTCGCGTGAAGCGATAAATTCGAACAAATTGAATTATCGAATTGAATCGACGAGCTACGAATATCATTGACGGACTGCAAAACATAATTGCTTCTACGAAGCATGAAACTCGTAGATACCGTGTTATTACCATGTTACGGATCTATAATAACAATCATAATATCGTGGCAGGACTCTCGAAAAGTTTGTTTGCTGAATCTAATTTTGAAAACAAAATACTTAAATAAGATCTTCGGATTGATTATTATTTTTGGTAATTAAGCGACTAAAGAATTTTTACTTCGTACGGTTATCTTCTTTTTCTCAGCTTGATTGATTACCCACCAATTCCGTCGAATCGTGCAATTATAACGATATTACTGACATTGATAAATCATTCGGGAGGATTTCACGGTCTTTTTACCAATTCCTTTGTGTCTGTAATTATTTTCAATTCGAGTTACATTCCACGAGTATTATTCACGAGCATTAATTTAAGGTTAAGGATGTGATTAGTCGAGCGCTGGGCGGTAGAAGAAGAAACTTTAGCGAAAAATAAGTTTTTAGATAACAACGTGGCGATGAAGTTCAATAGAACATAAACGACAAATGGAAATGAAACGACAATGAGATGAACGTTAGAATTTAGGTCGTTCGGAAGATCCAGCAACGCAGCCTCCCGAACGAAAAAATAAATTTTCATACGCAGCCTCGATATCCATACGATGCAAAAACACAATTCCTGAATGACGCAAGTTCGCGGGTAATCACGTGTATGAGATGCCTATATATACATCCAATAGAGTCGCCGGCAGAAGGTATAACAACGTCACCCCAGCCTGCGACTCGACTTGATCGTTCGGCCGCGAATAGACAAGGAACAGGCACAGAGCGCGTAAGTGACAGGACACGGGTGGAAAATGCGCGGGTCCAGGGTGCCTCTGAGGATCCTCCAGGTGATTGCGTTCGCATTCCTCAGTCTCGTAAGTGGTGGCAGTAGGAAGTTCTTCGGCAGACTCTATGGAAACAATGCGCCGGAGAGGCCGCTCCTGGGCAGCCTGCCGTATCTGCCCCGTGGAGTCATCAACTTCTTCCTGGAGGGCGAGAGATTCAGGAATGAAAAAACGAGAGACACGACGCCAATGACGTTCGCGGAATACGACTTCGTGGTGATCGGAGCCGGAACTGCTGGTGCAGCGGTGGCCTCCAGACTCAGCGAGATTCCTGAGGTTACCGTCCTCCTGATCGAGGCTGGAGGGGAAGAGAGCCTGCTGATGGACGTTCCTCTTCTGGTGAACTACCTTCAGTTCAGCAACGACGTCAACTGGAAATACCAGACCGAACCGTCGAGCACGTATTGCCTGGGGATGAAGGATCGCCGCTGCAACCTGCCGAGGGGAAAGGTCATGGGCGGAAGTAGTGTCCTCAATTACATGATAGCGACGAGGGGCAACTCCAAGGATTACGATCGCTGGGCTGACCTCGGGAACCACGGCTGGTCCTATGACGAAGTCTTGCCGTACTTCAAGAAGATGGAAGCCATGGCAATTCCAGGATTACGACGGGATACGGAAATGCACGGCACAAACGGACCTGTCAATATCGATTACATCCCTTATCACACGCCCGTTGCCGAGAGTTTCCTGGAAGCTGGCCTCGAGGCCGGATTCAAGATCCTCGACTACAACGGTAGGAATCAAACCGGATTCTCCTATCTTCAAACGACGACGAAGAACGGTATGCGCCTGAGCAGCAACAAAGCTTACCTACAGCCGGCGAGGAACCGGAAGAACCTCTTCGTCACCAAGAACAGCCTGGTCAGCCAAATTCTAATAGACAAGCCGACCAACAGAGCAATCGGCGTCAAGTTCCTCAAGCACCGGAGAGAAATAGTGGTGAGAGCGAGGAAGGAAGTGATCTTGTGCGCAGGCGCGATAGCGTCGCCTCAGCTGCTGATGTTGTCGGGGGTCGGTCCCGCGGCTCATCTTCGGGAGATGGGCATAGCGCCAGTCAAGGACGCTCCGGTAGGTGAAAATTTCCAGGATCACATAGCCTACGGCGGACTGGTCTTCCTGATCGATAAACCGATATCGATTTTGACCAGGGACATAATAAATCCACTGAATCCGTATCTGCGGGATTATCTCGATAGAAAAACTGGTCCCTTGTCTGTACCGGGAGCCTGCGAGGCTCTGGCCTTCCTGAACGTGACCAGCACGCCCGAAGACTTTCCTGACATGGAATTGCTGTTCCTCGGTGCCTCCCCTTTGTCCGATCCGTCGTTGCATTATGCGATTGGCATAAGTGAGGAATTGTGGAGAGCAGCTTTTGCCAAGTACGAAGGACGTTACTCGTGGATGGTCGCGCCGATGATCCTCAGACCCAAAAGCCGCGGTCGGATACTTCTGAGGGACAAGAAGATCTTCAGCAAGCCCAGGATCATAGCGAACTACCTGGATGATCCTGATGACGTCAAGGTCCTCACGGGGGGCATCAGGGCCGCCATAGCTTTGAGCAAAACCCGCGCGATGCGCAGAATCGGCTCGCAGTTGGTTGACCTTGTAAATCCGGTCTGCCGGGAACACGAGTATGACTCGGATCCCTATTGGGAATGTGCACTTCGCACTTTGACCCTGAACATCTACCATTATTCTGGTACCTGCAAGATGGGACCTGAGAAAGATCCCACGGCTGTTGTTAACCCGAGACTACAGGTATCTTTAATCGATGTCAATACTAATTATTTATTACCGCCTAACCAATTTTCCACCCTAAGACATCTCTTGTCCCGATGTCTTTCAGGTGATCGGTATCGATGGACTTCGAGTGGCGGACGCGTCTATAATGCCCGAGATTCCATCGGCTCATACAAATATACCAACTTACATGATTGCCGAAAAGTTGGCGGACATGGTCAAACAGGACTGGGGTTATCCCACGGATCCACTTCCATGATGATAACCAGATGAGATCGCCAACGGACGTCGAGATGTCTGTGATTCACCACACGTGTCACGCACATGTGTAGAACATTCGGTGACAATGTGCTTTCGCGTGCATACAAATCCTCAAAGTGAAATCGCAAGGGAAATCGGACTGCATTCTTGTGTCTGTATCTACAAATAACGTGTAATATTACAAAGTCGAATATAAACTGGTACCGTCGTCATTGCTCGGTCACAGCAGTTATAGCTACGAGAGACATTCCGCGGTTGTCGCGTTATCGTGTTAGCCGTAATTTGGTGAAAACAATTAAATCGAATATGAATTTTACTTTTCTAGTTTTTCTTGAATCGTGTATCTTCCTACAAAGAAAAGTAACAAAAACATTGATTTCATACTCAAGTTGAATTTGCATTTGCAAACTTCCCGATTAACGTAGTGATAATAATAATTGGAAGAAATCATAAAAATACAATAAATCTTTCCATCATTACGTTTAATCGAGTGGAAAACTTATCAGGCAAAGCTCGATAAGAACCTACCGTGCATCGTAAATTCACGAATACTGATACGCAAGCTAACAAGGAATTAATAATAAGAATTAATTCAATCACGAGGATAGCTAATTGCTCTGATTTGATTACAATACTATGAAACGATTATATCAATAACGATTAGGTTGTTATGATCCGCGCGGATTGTTGTTATTATTCTTGTACTTGTTCTCGCTGTTGCATACACAGGGTGTTCCGAAATTACCTGATCTACGGGATATGGCGGTGTTCGGGTGGCTACAGAGATTACGCAGACGACCTTCCTTTTGTTCTTAGTTTTTAAATGGAAGCAGGTCAAAGTTGACCAATCAGAGCGAGGCGTCAACGGAAACGGTTGGCACCTGCGAACTCTGAATTTACGTCTCGGTGACTATGGGACTAGCTGTCGCTAATCCACGCACGAGCTGCGCCTGGCAGTAGGCAACCGCCCGGACGCGTGCTCCTCAGGACCGCAGGTTGCCCACCTGTAGGCGAACAGTATAAGCCAAATTGCCCGTACATGTGAGTAACGTGTTCCAAATGACAAGTCACAAATTTTACCACGAGCCAAAAAATATCACAGACGTATTAACTCCCTTAGAAAAATGTCACAATTATACTTCCGCAACGAAGCGGAAGTCCCGTAAGAGATAATTATAACAGCTGTATTATAAACAATCATATCGTTATCGCCTCTACTGCCACTTAATAACACAAGAACAACGTGTAAATTATCATGCTCCGCACGATAGCCTATCATGATGCTAATTATCAGCGCGTCGTCTAATTCCACCGGAAAGACTTGTATTTCAAAATCGTCCTTAGTAAAGTCCTACAGGAATTATTAAATCACACGTACAGCAACCAGACGCGTTCACAATATCCGATTTAATGTGAATTTTAATTTCTCGTTTTAGCGAACGAATAAATTGAACAAGGGCTAGAAAAATGTAAAATCACAAAAAAAAAACATGTGCATAATGAAATAATGCAACTGGGATATATTAAAAGACTGTATCACCTTGTTGCACAAGTGGATCAAGGATACGTGATTCTCGTTCGCTATGAAATCTGTATTTATGCATTAATCTAATACGTCAACCTATCGCTCGCATTGGTTCTTTTTTAGCGGCTATTTTTTTTCCCCTTTATTTCCAAATATATCTCACAGCTGACGTTACTCTAGTTTAAGGCTGTTATCTCGATGCAGCATACAGATCTGTGATTATTATGATATATATTTATTCGATCGAATCTCCAGATCGCGTGACAATTTTTGCAACTAAATTCTGTCCTGCTAAAGATTCGAAAATTTCCTGGTGAAAGTCATGACGAGGCGAAATCGTAACGACTCCCGTGGATCGCCGATCGTCCCTTACGCAATCGTTATGTTTACACGCGTGGCGACAGTGACCGTAGAAAACTTTCCATAAGCTCCGAAGAATCAGGGGTCCATTATGTTCATTATCATATACTAGGATAACTGCTTGATAAGAATCAACATCTTGAGAAACACGCGTGCTTACCCCCCCCCCCCCCC
>NW_014333224.1:16458-17432 GCF_000341935.2 Cephus cinctus | reverse complement strand
AGGACTATATATATATATAATCTACGTACAACCAAAAAATATATTTGAAATATCTATCGGATATATATTTTTACTGTTTCTCCTATACGTCTAGTATGTTAATATACGGATATATATATTTTGAAAAAATGAAAAATATTTATTTTTCAGGAAATTTACAATCGTAATGAATAAATAAAAAATATATATATTCCAAATAAACAATCGTACCTTGGAATCGGTCAGATTTAGTTTGAATGATAATAAAATAACAATTAATATTTATATATATATATATATGTATATATAATCATCATAGATGATAAATTTTATTTCAAATTCTACTGCACGAAAGTTGTCTTCCATTGAATAGTTTTTTCGAATTAATGACACCTAACGATACGATTAATAAAACAACGTGTATGATTACGTGAAAAGCCGAAAGTCATACTTCGTAATACTTTAATCTCACAAAGACTGCCTGGACCATACCTATACACGTGCACACTATACCAGCTGTGAAAGTCCGAGAGACTCTTTTAACAGTCGAGGATAAGATTGTTCGGCACTTCGAACTATTGGACGTTGCGTTCGCTTAAATAAATTCAGCGGTATAATAGTTCTATAAGGAAGTAAGAAAAGAAAGCACGAGTAGCATAAATAACAGAAAAACGAGAAGTCTGAAAGACCTGGAGTTACACATGAAATCGGACTTACGTTTTTCTCCTCCCGGAAGAAGAAAATTTCTTCGGTAATTTTACCGCATGAAAATGCCAAACTACGAGGAAAGAAAATTCCTTCGCTAACAATGACCCAGAAAATCACGAGCATTCCCAGTCAGATGAGCCCTCCCACCCTTCCGGCGTCACGCACGTCCAACAGTTTTTATCTGAGAAAGTGAATCCTGTCCAAGAGAAGCATGCGATCCTCCCAACCGGAATCTGCAATTCAATGTTGTTACGTAAAAAAAAAAAAAAAAAAAAAAAAAAAAAACA
>NW_014333224.1:0-16327 GCF_000341935.2 Cephus cinctus | reverse complement strand
AAAAAAAAAAAAAAAAAAAAAAAAAAAAAAAAAAAAATACGAATTTGAATCACAATAAAAACTAAAGAGTCCTTCGGCACAGTGGCGAGAGAATATAAGTAAATCCTAAGGTGAATACCGAAGTGTATCGTAAAGGCACTTGTGTATCGGGGACTTGTGAAAATTGTAATAACACAACCGATCAGTCAGACCGGGTAATGACACGGACGAAGAAGAAGTGTCCAGCCCGCGTGTCAGGTATGAGAATAACAGAGAAGCCATTACGTGAATATCTCGTGAAAGCGTC
This sequence comes from Cephus cinctus, assembly GCF_000341935.2. NCBI lineage: Eukaryota > Metazoa > Arthropoda > Insecta > Hymenoptera > Cephidae > Cephus > Cephus cinctus. The sequence goes on along the minus strand of NW_014333224.1, from coordinate 16,041 downwards.
ATTTCTCGAGTTAACTTCTCGAGAGCAGCGAGTAACAGTCAGCGCCCGTCAGGCGCGCGGAGCGCATTACCTTCGCGGTTCCAGCAGCTTCGCCTGTAAAATTGCGAAAACTCGCCATCCTTGGAAGGCGCGCAGAAAGTCACAAAAGAAGATCAGTAAGTCTACAAGACGCTATTATTAGTTGCCCTTGATAAACTTGATTAGCTGAACATGCCAAACGACTCCGTGAACCACAAATTTACTCATACTTATCCCACATCATTCTACCGAGTAAAATGTATATATTGAATTTGAAAATTGATGTGTAAAAATAAAAAAGAAAAACAGGAGTCAAGTATTAATTTCAATTTTGTATCGCACAATCTGTCATAAGTAAAGCTCAAATTCTCAAATACTCAAATTCCAATTGTCTCTATACATTTCATATAATTATCTTTACTCTTATCGATAAACAGGCATAAGTGTAATCGTATTTCGTAATCTCAAGAAGTATCGAAATTCTCGGGCGTAATTAACTATTAATCATCAATATGGATGGCAAGGACTGGGTTAACCTTATGAATGAAGTGCAGTGAAAGTGAATACGCGTAGATGTAAGGAGAAATTTTTATATCAATCGACATATTGCGCAATGTATATATATATGTATATATGTATATGTATAAGCCGTAACGTAGATGCAGTAACCCGGTGCATTGCGGCGCAAGAGAAAAAAAGAAAATCCAGAAGATATCGAAAGACCAAGATAATGGGAGCACTGACATAGCGTAACGTGTGCGTAACGGGTCGAAGTGATCGGCGCAAGACCTGATATAAATGATTACGTAAAATGAATGTGAAAAAGAAATTTCTTTATGAATCTTAAGTAATCTATGAGATAACTTGAAAATTTTTCCATTTACAGTAAAAAATGGCAAAGACTGTAAGACTCCTGCCGATACTGGGAATACTAGCCATGACGATCATCCAGCCAGTAAGAGCGCAGACATTTTTGAATCTGATAAGAAGCTACAGAGACGCAAATGACGAGCTGATAACGCTATTCGATCCAAACGCAGCAAAGTACGACTTCATCGTGGTCGGAGCAGGCTCGGGAGGATCCGTGCTGGCGAATCGTCTTTCGGAAAATAAAAAATGGAAGGTCCTCCTATTGGAAGCAGGAAGTCCCGAGGGAGTCCTGAACCAGATCCCGGTCCTGGTAAGCTACTTCCAGCTGACCGACTACAACTGGGGATACAAAGTGGAGCCTCAGAAGAACGCGTGTCTAGGGATGAATAACCGACAGTGTTCGTGGCCTAGGGGAAAGTCCCTAGGTGGCACCAGCACCCTCAATTACATGATCCACACCCGGGGCAATAGGCTGGACTACGAGCACTGGGCCGAGCTCGGAAATACCGGCTGGTCCTACGAGGAAGTTTTGCCGTATTTCAAAAAGAGCGAAAGATTCAATGTCCCAGGTGATTAGACAGTTGCACGAGTGATTTGTCATTTGAGATTCGAAAATGATTCTTTAATTTCAGGCATAAACGACACCAATTATCACGGTCGGGATGGAAATCTGTGCGTGGAATACGTGCCGTATCATTCGGAGTTGTCGAAAGCGTTTTTAAAAGCCGGAAAAAGGCTGGGCCACAAGATATTGGATTACAACGGGCAGGAGCAGATAGGCTTCTCGTATATCCAAGCAAACATGGACCGAGGTAGCAGGTGCAGCGCGGCGAAGGCGTATCTCAGCGAGAAGAGGCCGAACTTGGACATCGTGACGGGGGCGCGTGTTACGCAAGTACTGATAGACAAGGCGAACCGAGCCTACGGCGTCAAGTACGTGAAGGACAGGAAGTGGTACAAGGTGCGATCTTCGAAGGAGGTGATCCTGTCGGCTGGAACCATAGACACGGCCAAGCTGCTGATGCTCTCGGGAATCGGTCCGCAGGATCACTTGAGCCAGCTGGGAATAGAGGTGATCAAGGACGCCAAAGTTGGCTACAACATGTACGAGCACATTGGGTTCCTGGGTCTGACCTTCATGGTCAACCAGAGCGTGAGCTTGCTACAAAGCAGGATAGCCAATCCGAGCGTCCTGCTCGAGTACATCTTCGAGAGGAACGGCCCGGCGTCGATACCAGGTGGCGCCGAGGCGCTGGCCTTCGTGAGAACGAAATACGCCCCGGATCCTAGACCGGACGTGGAGCTGCTCTTCGCATCCGGATCCCTGCATTCCGACAATGGCGTCACGCTCAGGCGAGCTCTTGGAATTACGGATGAACTGTACAACACCGTCTACAAGCCCATTGAGAATCAAGACGCCTGGTCCATTTGGCCAATCGTCCAGAATCCCAGAAGCGTCGGGCGTCTCACCCTCAAGTCCAAGGACCCGTTTCACTGGCCCATCATGCAGCCCAACTTCTTTACGCATCCTGCGGACCTTGAGATTCTTCTCGAGGGTGTCAAGCACGCGATTAACGTATCCCTTACCGAACCCTTCCAGGCCTACGGCACCCGAATTCACGACATCAAGATTCCCGGATGCCAACAGCTGGAATTTGGCTCCGACGATTACTGGCGTTGCGCAATAAAGCATTTGCCGTCCATGATGAACCATGAAATCGGAACTGCCAAAATGGGACCCGAAACCGATCCCGACGCTGTCGTCGACCCCAGTCTAAGAGTTTACGGAATAGAGAGGCTACGGGTTGCCGATGCCTCGATCATGCCTACCATGCCGACTGGACATATCAATGCTGCCATCTACATGATCGGCGAAAAAGCAGCTGATCTCGTTAAGGAAACGTGGGATGGCGCGGCGAAAAAGAAATCACAAAATGGACCATCTGATGCAATCAAAACAAGAGCGAGATAAATCGCATCCTCGGAAAAAGGACTAATCTAATTAATTGTTTAAACATTTTCTACACGATCGTTTTGGCTTTTTACCTTTCCTCATTCGTATAGCAATGTAAATATGCGTATCATGAGTTATCGTTATGAATATCAAAATGTAATCGTCGTGCATGCCATAAAATTGCACAAAAAAGCCTCGCCGTTAATTTTCTCAATTTAATTTACGTAATAATTTAACCATACAAACCATTTTACATTTATTTTGTACAGAGCTTGCACCAGTTACGTTTTCCAAGTGTGTAATAAATTCATTAAAAAAAAAAAGAATCTCAGATCTTCTAATCCTTCGAAAGGATTGAGCACAGCAAGTTCCGCAGAAGTAACACAAAATGACGTCACAAAACCGAGCAGTCGAAGGGTGTCAACCCCGAAGGGTTGTTTCCCCAGCTGTTGTGTCCGCACAAGGGGAGTCCTCGAATCAGCCTAAATGTGGTTTCTCTCTTACTCTAAGAATTAATAATCGCGACCCTTAAATTTTTTAAATCATAAAATGAAACAAGTCTTGCTCCCGAAGCAATAGACATTTTTCATAAAGGGGGTGAAATATCGATTGATCTCTCTATATTACGTACTGTATACGTATTTAGCCGCCCTGCCTTCGTCACGAGTGGAAACGTGAGGATACCCTCGGTATTCATTTTACGTGGTCTATCTGGCTACGGGATCCCCCGAGGGAACCGGAACAATGGATACCATAGCACTTTCTGCCCCCGCCGCGACTCTCAAAGAGCGAGAAAGACTCAAGGGTGGCCTACTAACGTACACATGCATCCTATGCACAACCCTATATTGTCCGCAAGTGACTCATCGCCGCACACATTTTTTCAGATTCACGTGGACGTAAGAGGAAAAACATTATCAAGGCAAATCGACAAAACCAAAAAGTTACAATGCGTGAATAAAAAATTTGAACATCACTTTCTTGTCTTATTTCTTCCTTTTCTTTTTCCCATTTTTTTTTCTTTCACACTAACCAGCTGGCTCAATAATTACGTTTGAATAGACCCACATTCCAAAAATATCTTCTCAATCCAACTCTCGCCCCACTTCGTGATGACTCTTACTTTTTTTAGAACCAGAACACGTGTCATGTAATCAGTGACCTTCGAAGATTAAAAAGAGACGCCAACCAATCTAATGTTATCTACCACGCTCGGCCGAAATTTGGAGATTCCCACACTTCACATAGAATTCGTTAAAAGATTGTTTTTAACCAAGGATGTCCTTGAAACAAATTATCATCCTTCGATCAAATTTAGCTCAACTATTATCACCGTAAGCTAAGTTTAGAGGCACTTTATATTAGGTAGGTATATATTATGATACCAATACAATTTTTTTTTTAATTAATACTGCATGCCATAAGAAATCATTTTAATGCAGTCTCTATAAAAACCGCATTTAGCTCATTGTCAGTAGGTATAATTCTCTGTACAGAGTGATATGAAAAAGATACTGATAACCGAAAGAGTGTAAATTCTTAGTGCTGATTAAAAAAAAATGTTATATAACGATCATTCGTACATTACTCTCATTAACTTTACGACCTATGAATGATGCGTGAGAGTAACCCGAATAAATAACTGACGACGCCAGTTGGGCGTCATGTCTGACAATGAATAACGCCCGCGTTCCTAACGACATAGTAATTCCGTCGCAGTAACAGCCTAGCTGAAGTTGTATTGAGAACTCACACGAGTTCCTTGTCATTCGTATACGTATAAGGTCGTACTACGAATACGGTTCATGAAGGAGGCTATCAAAAAAAAATCCAACTAACCGTTCTAGAATATAATATCTTTTGGCTGGTGCACAATCTTTCGTGCGTGCAAAGTTTCAAAAATATTGACCGTCTCGTTTCTGAGATTGACGCTGTGTCAATAACGTAACATGCAAATACAAAGAGGTTAGATACTTTAGTATGAAAATTAAAAAATGATTGTCTATGGCTCAATCGATTTTCTGTGTAGCATATATTTTTGAAAATGACGTTATACTGTTTATTCGCGAACAAACTTTATATTATAGAAAACAATCGTACCGCCTTAACTGCCCTTGAATAGTGCAAGACGATAAGATAGAATACAGGATTTTCCCGCACAATAAATAGTAAATATCCAAAAATTAGAAGAGGTAATAATGTGAAAATCTGTTAACTTAGTTGCTCCTCCATTGATGATATATGCAAATATTTTTCATGTCCCTTGTAATCATCTACTAAATATGATGCGTATCTAATGATGTTGTCAAATTATATCGAGTACTAAAAGTGTAACTTACCAACTTCTTTTTTATACACAATGATAGATATTAAATAAGGTGGAAGGTTTACTAATTATTTTAAAATAATGACTGTAGGAAATTATGATATATAATGGAATGAAGGAGCAATGTGTGAACTTACGTAATATTTGAAAAATATTTATACCTAACTCATCTGAGCTATTACTACCAAAGTTGTTACTGATCATATCAAATAGAACATGCTCTTTACTATACTAAACTGGCAGTATCAAGAACAAAACCTCTGATTGTACTTCAAATTATCACTTTTTTCTCGAAGCTACAAAGTATATGTTCGTAAAGATCAAATATTACGCAAGTCATACAAATGAAAAAAATCGAAAAATATAAATATATTCTGGAAAAATTTATTAAAAAAAGGGTTATCAAATTAAAGATATGAACATTTTAATTTAAGATAACTGCATGTCAAATTATGTATAAGCCTTTTCACTCATATGATTTTATCGTTTTTAAAATGTGTTGAAGCCAAATGCAAGTGTTTGATGGAAGTTATGTAAATAAATACACCTCTTATGCAACAATTCTTAAATTAAACTTTACTGTTGCTTCACCAAATGTATCATGCAAATCCTGATAAGTTACTACAAAATTCATATCTGAAACATGTGATAACCAAACATATACCATGCTTTAGATAATTTAACAACAAAATTGCAATAAAAAGTAGAAAAAAACAATCTTCAAAACGATTACTAATATAACGAAATATAAAATATGAAGATTTTTCCTTACAGCAATATTAAATTCAACTAGTATTTCTCCATATCAGATCATAAACATCTAATTTCAAATGTTCTAAAACATGCCAAAATTATACATAAGCAAACTAAAATATATGAGAAACATGTTTTCAGACTAGTTCATTATGGTTAATAGTCTATTCATATTATATCTGATAAAAAGTATATTCTATGTGTATAAAAAATAATGAATGAACATAATTTTCAACTTTCAATACTACGATAGCTTGACAACTGAGTATCTGACATATTATTCACTATGTGGCGATACAGACTGCTCCTAAAAATACAATTATGATCATATAGGAAGTATTAAAAATGCACAAAAAAAATTAATATAGGAAAAACAGTATACTAAATCCATTGAATATCGTTTGGGGAAATCTAATGTAATTCATATCGAAATAGATCTAACAGCAATTATACAAAAAATATGACTATCAATTCAATAAACAATTCATATACTATATGACAAATAGTTGTTGATTTTTGGTCATACATGCCACTGAAGCCTTAAAATGTAATATATTATCAATTGTCACTCAATCTTAAAAAGAAAAATATAGTATTGAATCTAATAAAAAGTATATGCTCTTGATATAGAAAAACAGTTAGATTATGTATTTTTTTTTTATTGATATTAGCCTAAATTCAAACAAGGAAAAAAATGTGTTAAAACAGCAACCGGCCATACGCTTTGGATTACTTCCGTTACGTAAAAAAAGCCGGTATAAATTGGCGTGTAACCTTGACAAATGACATCATTCCAACTTAATTATTTTAAGATAATTAACTACTGAAAATGATTGTTTAATTGCATAAATTATTCCATGCACAGTATTATTATGAAATGAATAAAGTAAAGGAAAAATGAAATATGCTTTCCTACCTGATACGACGAGCGCTTCGTTCGGGCCGCAAGTGTGGAAGTTTCCCATCTCCGATTAAAATTTCGTGTAATTCCAAGGGAACCGGAAAGCAACGACGCAGCACACCACAGAAATGGTACCTTCACAATACACTGATTATAGATGTTTCTTTCCGGTCGGAAATGGGACGGCGACGACACTGTTAACCTGGAAACACCCGTCGACGAACGATGATGACAGCCGCACAGCCAGACGAATGTAACTCCAAGCCTTCAAGAGGCGCCGAACTATGGAGCTTCGGATGCTACCCGAAATGCTTTGCGCTTGCAAAATCATGACAACACTAGTCAACAGTTTTCCCAACGTGAAACCTTGATAATATACTTATAACTTTGTATTGAAAAATGCCAAGTTTTTTTAATTGGAGTTATGACACAAATTTAAATGATTATGACATAAAACCTTAACTTTTAGAAGTCTAAACGTAATTTGGAAAATTATTACTGTATTTGAATTGTTAATCGTAGTATGGATTCCTGTGAATTCAATATGCTTACTAACATATTATTGTTGATTCAAGGTGCACTGATCTCGCATAACTCAATGCAGGTGGCATTCACTGGCATCACGTATTATAATAGTTTGAAATAACTATCAAGTCTTCTATACTATTTTAATTTAATGATATATGAGGATTCTATCACTCAGGAGATATTATACTATATCCAAGTGTAAAGAAAGCCCTATGTATTCAATAAGTGGCATAAAATATATGGCACATTAGCAATTTCTAAAATACTAAGCCCTTTATTCCGATATACTTTTCATGTCTACTGTGCCGAGCACTCGCCAGAAATTCTCATAAAAGTGGCTTCCCTATTTATTTCACGACTTGAATGACCTCACAGAATGAAAATTGATAAAAAAGATATTTACCACTTGGCGAAATTGACCAAATCCTTTACTTGCCATTAGCAGTCACTACATTACTATTATCTTTATAATTACAAAAAAAATATTGGAGAAACTGGATTGTGAAGAGATCAATTTGAATTTAACCGCGGCAAAAGACGCGCGCGATGCGATGCTCCAAATATGTCGGATGTTAATGGCGACCGGCAGAAGCTTGTAGCGACGTGCGTTCTAAACACCTAATTTTAGTGTAACGAAGTGTTTTTCGGGCCCTTTAAAACGTATTCTTTTTAACTGGTATGATAAATTACAATCTTTGTATGTTAAGAATATTCACGTAGCCCTCAATTGCTTATTTGCGTAGAACTTTTTCTATAATATTATACATTTTTCTATCTGACGAGTTACTGCTCAGAGGCTATCAACTATCCAAATTACTATTTAATAAAGTAATTTCTTTAATTTCTAATCTTGCTCGGTCTCACCCTTGTATATAATTATTACTCTGAATATAATGAGCGCATTTTGCTCTTCTAGTGTAAATTTCAAAATTATGGAAACTGTTCAAAAGAAGTAATGGGTATATATACATTTGTATCATTAATTTTTCAATAATGAAACTTCTTAATATTATGTCATATCTGATCTACCGTCACAAGCTTGTTCTAAATCCCTTAATCTTAGATTGTTTGAAAGCTGAAAACTGATGTTATTATGCTGCACGATGAAGCTGACTGATATCTATTATTATTATTTTAGTCCAAGCTAAAAGGTATAGCTGCTGTCATGTCCGATTCCAGTGATTTGGATCGGCAGATCGAACAATTAAAGAAATGTGAAATTATTAAGGAAGCAGAAGTAAAAGCCCTTTGTGCAAAGGCTCGTGAGATTCTTATCGAAGAGAGTAATGTCCAGCGGGTTGATTCTCCTGTTACAGTGAGTTACTTTACAATAATATGTTTTCTTGCATTAATGTTATTTTAGGATGAAAATATAAAATTTTAATATCTCACATTGAACTAGGTATGTGGAGACATTCATGGTCAGTTTTATGATCTGAAAGAGTTATTTAAAGTTGGTGGTGACGTCCCAGAGACGAATTATTTATTCATGGGAGATTTCGTTGATAGAGGATTTTATAGCGTTGAGACTTTCCTCCTTCTTCTTGCGCTTAAGGTAATTAAACTCTATAAATTTGTCAATATGAGTCAAGAAATAACAAACATGTAAACCTATCGCAATTTACAGGTTCGTTACCCTGACAGAATTACCCTAATACGAGGGAATCACGAATCACGACAAATCACACAAGTTTACGGTTTCTATGATGAATGTCTACGCAAATATGGTAGTATCACGGTTTGGCGCTATTGCACTGAGATCTTTGATTACTTATCACTATCGGCCATTGTCGATGGAAAAATCTTTTGCGTTCATGGAGGACTCTCGCCCAGCATCCAAACGTTGGACCAAATTAGGACTCTCGACAGGAAACAAGAAGTGAGTTTGATTACAAAAGGTTTCCCTTGATTATGAAGATACTTATGTTAATATAGAATAACTGACAAATTGTAATAATTCAATAGGTACCTCACGACGGCCCAATGTGCGATTTATTGTGGTCTGACCCAGAAGACACCCAAGGATGGGGCGTGTCACCCAGGGGTGCTGGGTACTTATTTGGTAGTGATGTTGTAGCACAATTTAATTCTGCAAATGACATCGATATGATATGTAGAGCACATCAATTGGTTATGGAAGGTTACAAGTGGCATTTCAATGAAACTGTACTGACGGTTTGGTCGGCCCCCAATTACTGTTACAGGTATAGCTTTGTAAATGATTATAGTTAACTGGTTTAATTGCACATTTGAATTTTAGACTCAATTAAAATGAAATATTTTGATTCCACTCCCTCCAGGTGCGGTAACGTAGCAGCCATATTAGAACTAAATGAACATCTGCAAAGGGACTTTACGATATTCGAAGCAGCGCCTCAGGAAAGTAGAGGTATCCCCAGTAAAAAGCCACAAGCGGATTACTTTCTGTAAGACTAAATAATCGGGTTCTGTTAAATTTGACACTCAACTCCTCGACACGTAACTGAAAGCTTTCATGAAATCCGCTGAAGACTCCAGGTACTGGAGAGTATCATCTTACGATTACTGCACAATCTCATTGTTTCATATCGTTTTATACGGCCACTAGCTTTCGATGGAAAGAATGTAAATTATTTCGTAACCGAATTAATATCTACTCATTCCTCTATAATATCGATGAAAATCATTTTATTGCATCTTCAATAAGCGGTATATTAAAAGTAAAGAAATTTGCCGTCCCAGTCATGAAGTCCCACATCAACTTAATAGATAGTGCATGGTATGTTCCATTTTTGAAATATATTTGAACGCAAAAAGATGGTACTTAGCCATACTAAAATAACTTGTGCTGGGATTCACTAATATGTAAGACGCATTATTGATATAGTGAATTATTGAAATAACGAATATCCTAATGATAATTTGTACCTAAGAAATTGACGTATTGTAAATTCAACTTCAATACCATTACAATGTGTTTGTACGAAGGCATTTGAGTAGGAAAACCAGGTTATATTTTATTGAAAGATCAAATTCTGTCTTATTTTTTTTTTTTGTTTATTTCATACATAATAGATTTCCATGTAAGTATAACGCAATGTTTACAGAATCTTTTACCTTTCTATTTGAAACTTGCAAGTGACGCAATCATCATTGACTGCGTAGCAAAACTTCTATTGATCATCGATTTTAGAACATCTAGCACGAATATACCAAATCGAATATTATCAATTAACGACCAATCATCTAATTAGTATGCAAGAAAGGAAAAGATTTTGCAGCTAAGATCTCATGAACGCACTTAGGATCGGTCGACGTCCACTTTGATCTTTGTCGCTTGCTAGCTGTATATTCTACGAATCGCTTAATAAATCATTATATTTCCAAAGATTGCTCTTTACCGTGTATCAATCACACTGATTCTCATAGTCGCTTACTATCCTAAAATCCAATAGACACAGTTTTTCGCCAAGTACAGTGTTCGTATTTTCAATTATTGATATGTAACAGTTATACAATAAAGACAATTTTCACAATGACAGTTTCGAACTGTGCATTTCTGTTAAAGAAGTCATTCAGTGAGCATGTGCTTAGCCATTAATCAATATCGAGGTACGCGTCGAATAGTATTCAGACAATTGCACTCATCAAGTAGACAGTTTCGAACTGTGCATTTCTGTTAAAGAAGTCATTCAGTGAGCATGTGCTTAGCCATTAATCAACATCGAGGTACGCGTCGAATAGTATTCAGACCATTGGACTCATCAAGTACGTTAGAATATTTTCGATGATTTGACACGCCCTGACCACTTGGTTTGAGATGAATTTCTAAATTTGTACGACTGAACCAACTGCTCTCGGAACTCAGCTTCCAACTTGACGTACGTCCCACCTGTAGAAGAGTGATGCATTAGTACGCTGTAATGTGCGAAGAGACAGAGTACAAATGATACTCGATCAGTAGCGTTATACAATATTTCATAATTGTAATGTAATATATTTCCATTAATACAATACCGAGTGGCTGTGCATAATTCCACGAATTGACGTGATGCTTGCCGTGCGAATTTATCTTTGGCAGCAGTCCACATTCGATGGAGGTCCTCTTCGTGAGCAACGATATCATCTGCGCCGAAGCCCTCTCTTCAAAGTCCCTCTGATTGTCCTGGTTGTACCGAACTGTTAAATTGGCACTCCAGGATCTTACGCTATCGCTTCTTTTATTCCCGGCATAATATCTGGCTTTTCGTTTGAACTTTGTATATTGTTTGAAAGGCGACCATGCACGAGATTCTTCGCTGTTATAAGATTCCTCATCGGCGCTACTATCGCCGCATGCTGTTACTCCGTCGTCTTCTTCGCTACCAGCAAGAGAAGAATTTGGCAAAGAAGCATCTGCCACCTGAGAATTTAACGGGCGCGACTTTCGCGATGGTTTCAAGGAATCTGAAACTTGAGAAGGCTGCTTGACTCCAGATCCTCCCCAAATTCTCCCTAAAGTCAAGAGAGAGTTCATCCACCGACTGGAAAGGCAACGTTGTATAAAGTTGTTTTCATTTACTTACCCAATAGCCCCAGCCTAGGTCTGGACGGTACCAGTTCTATCCCATCCCACCACATGGGCTCCTTGCAAGCCAATTTACCCGGCTGAAGAGAAGGATCTCTCGCTACCAATCGTGTTATTTTTTCTGGGAAAAACAATTGAGGAGGCTCCAATGAAATAACATCTCTATATCCAGCGAAGATGCTCATAATGCTAACTTCCTTATCGGTTGAGACTACCGGTACGTGTTCCTAGGTGATCAATCCAAAGTTATTAATCAGGCGAGTCTTTAAAAAATGTCCAACTATAATTACTTACCCGGAATCTACATCCTTCTTTGTTGGGCAATGTCTCGAATCTATATGCTCGTTGACTGCAGCAGGGATATCTTCCAAGCGGAAACGGCGTTGATCTCTGTTGCTCATTGACAAAGAATTGTGGAACTTCCGGATGGTAGCAGCACCAATCGAACTGATGAATTGGAAAATAAGTCCCGCACTGACGACACAACAAAAAATGACAGTCTGCCCATAATCGCCAGTAGACTTTCCGCCAAGAACGCAATTCTCCTCGCAGAGAGACGATATAGTCGTTTAACGTCCACGTCGAGTCCCTGTGAATTTATATAACTCTATAAAAAAAATGTATTCTGTCGAAAGTACAATGGATCATAGATATAATAGATTCTGATAATACCTTGTGTGCATGCTGTGAAGTTCCCCTTTGCTGTCGATACTCATTGCACTTGGGACACAAGGTACAGAATCTGAAGCTGATTTAATAACGGTTTCACCACATTTGCCGCATTTTATAAGTGTCGACAAGGAGCTGTAATGGCCTCTTTTGTTATCCGGACTCGAATCCACTAGTGATATAATTAATTTGCAAAATAATCGACTCTGGATCTTATCCTTCTTATCCTTTATCGCTTCTACTTCGACATTACTGAATAAAGAAGCTAATCTGCAAAGTAATAAATGACTTCGCTCATTCTGTCCAGGTAGTAAAAGAATCTGATATTTGAGGTAAACTCCGGCGCACCTAGTAAGAAGATTATCATTTAGACAAGTTAAGATTGCAGAGGTTTTCAATACTTCAGTCATATTGTCGTGACAGAATATAAGACAGTTCTCCAGGAGCGGTTCCATTTGTAAAAACGAGGCAGACACCATTATTGGAATGACGTTACTGGCTTCCAAAATCGGCCACTCTGATTTTTTAATAATATCCTTTTTGACCCAGCGCATAAGCCAATCAAAGATCACGATGTCACAATGAACGGAAATGTCCATCTCCTCCAACTTTTGACCGGCGGTCACATCGGCGAAATAACACATCTTCTGGACCAGCAATTTCTGAGGACACCGGAAGTCTTTCTTTATGCTTTTGGCCTCGTCGCAGACATGAATTTCCACTTCGTTTCTATTGAACAAAAATAAAACAGGAAATTCACGTGCATTATGGTACTTTGTACTATCCGATAAATTCACCTCCTGGGCACAAAGACTGTATATACTTACTCAAAAGATCTTTTTAAATGCTTATTTTTCTCTTTATCTTTACTAAAGGGTACGGAGGCCGTCTTGCTCTCGAGGATTACACCGGAAGAAGCAGTTTTCTTTACTTCCACGTTCACCATGGATTTTTTAATGATTGGCTGAGAAACGACAGTCTTTGGTAGCATATACGGTAATACGGAATCTAAAAGACCCTCGTGCAGGATGTCACTCAGCTTCTTCTTCATTATTTTCGCCAATAAATGCTCCTTACTGTCGGACACGGATACGGCCATTGCTGTCTTTCCTTTCTTCGTCGTGAGCTCTGTGCCTGTAGCTTCTTGAGAACGCTCGCGACTCTCTTGATCTTTATCTTTATCATCTTTCCTTGCTACCAACTTTTGCCCGTCATGCGGAGTATCTGAAGTGTCTCCTTGTGCAACTGCCAATAACGACTGAGCGAAAGTGACTGCAGTGCTTCCTGGTTTTTGAATATGCTCTTTTCTTGCATTTACACGTCGTACTCTGGTATGAGAGGCGAGTAACGAAGGATCTTGTAATTTATTTTCATGTACTGGCGGCTTGCAAATCTCAGGACACACTTCCGTTTCAATTCTTCTGTCCGCACCTTCGTTTCCCGATGCCGTTTGGTTTATGGGACTCAAGGGCGTCGCGTCGCCGGCCTCTATTTGCGAGTTCAAATCGCTTTTGGCCAATTTGTTCCAATCGATCTCGCTGTTGGCTGTGAGAGTCGTCGCCAATTCCTCGAAGCTGTCGTTCACCTGATAAGCAGTTCGCATAAATTCGAAAAACATTTGTACCGTCAGTTCCGGACATTTTTCATTCTGCATCTTCTGCAGTCTTTCCGGTAACTTCCTCAAGTACATTCCAGATGAAGTTGCTGATTGCGTGTCACATTTTGGACTCATGGGAAATGCAGAATCAGGCGTTCCGCGTTTTGAATTCGGTCCCGAAAGTGAAGTCGGAGCCTCTTGGCTTAAATCTCGTAGAGTCAAGGAGCCTGAACATTTAATATTTTTAATCTCTTGAGCTTTCATAACTAATTCTTTAATGAGAATTTCTAAATACCTTCTTTTCTGGTTGGAAGTGTGTTTTAAATTATTTGTTTTCGAATAATCATCATATCCTTTTTCTAATTCCATTGATTTAAATGAAACTGAATGCGTATTACTATTTTTTTGATCTAAACTTGACATCACGCCGACCCTTTGGCATTGTTGGAACAATGTTTCTACATTCTGGGGTGATTCATAATCCTTAACTAGAATCTTATTTAATTGCCTCGCATCTAGACAGAGCCTGACTGATCCGTCTTTCTTAACTACAGTTACCAGTGAATTTATATATCGGCTGTTTGACCTCTGTATGATGTCATTTTCCAAAATCTTTTCAATTTCTCTGTCGGCGCGTTCTCGAAAGGCTGCTGGGATCGGATATGTGCGTTGTATGAATGGATCTTCGCTCTTAACGTTTAGTTTGTGTTCGTATACTTCAATTCGCCCAGGGCATTTGTCAAAAACTCTTCGGTGCGCCATAATGACTTCTTTGAGTTTTCTTCTGTCATCTTGGCTGAGGGTGTTACACTCTTCAAGTTTTTGATCTATTTCCGAGTCCGTGAGAACGATCTCTTCTATTTCTTTTGATTTCATAGCTGCCACCCTTTCTTCCGATGTGTATTGGTTTTCTGTTTCCTTGCTTTCCCAATCGAGTTCGATAGTAACTTGTGTCTCGTTGTTTTTTTAAAGATATCTCATTATGCTCTAGGTTAATATTCGCCTTAATCCGCCTGAGCACGTCTATTCCTAGGATACATGCCGAGACCAAATTCGGAATTATTAGGACGGTAGCGGTAAGGTCGATGTCCTGGCATTTTATGTTTGTTTGTATTTGTTTCCTTAATTTCGTGGGCTTTGCTCCTGTCGCAACTATTAAGCATTTCCCAACCACTGGTAAGGTTGGGCATGTCTGGAATTTACCTATATTCTGTTGGTAAAACTCGTCAGAGATAGCGGTGACTTGACTTCCTGTATCTAACAGGGTTCTTACTGGAATGCCCTCTATTTCTATTATAATCTCGGGACATCTGTTATTACTGCGCTGTCGCGGCTGTATTTCGTTATAATCCACCAGGAGTTCTCGCGGGTCATCGAAGATCGATGCTATTTGTACATTGTATTGGATCGTCTCTACTTGGTCACTTTTCTTGGTTAGTTGCTGTATTGAGTTGCAGGAACGTGCCTTTTGCTTTTCTAAATTCGTGCAACTCACTTTTAGTTTTCCTGGTTGAGATTAGCTTCCTTCGGTTGTTCGTCTTCGGATCCTGGATCATGTTCTTCTACTTCTGTGGCTCTAATTTTTGGTACTGTTTTTTCATCTCTTCTATCTGGGAATGATCGCGTTACACCACGCGGTGTAGTATATTGTCTCTTTCTAAAATCTGCGGTACTTTGCGACATATCCCTGGTCGGTTTTATGTTAGAGTTTGTTGGGTTTGTTGTCTGAGGATATGTTCGTGCTTCCCAATTGACTATTCTATCCCGATTTTTATTAATCCCTCCTCCATTTTCAAATCGCTCAAGCAACTCGATGAACCCTTCAATTGTCGTGACTGCAGAAATCTGTACGGCATCGTAAATTGCAAATGTGAAGTGC
>NW_014333223.1:2796-4403 GCF_000341935.2 Cephus cinctus | reverse complement strand
AACTACACGAGCGAGAACTTTCTATACCGTAGCGAAACACAGATAGAAACAGACGTTTCGCGACGCACTACGTCACACTTTTTTTTCGTAAATGTAGGTAAAGGATAAAGAGTATAGAAGGAAATGGCATGAAATGGGCTGAAGGCCCGAGGCGAAGAGCCTCAAAGAAATGATTTTGAGAATACTGAATGTAGATGAACAAAAGAGACAAAGAATCGATGAATGTATCACAACTGCGATGTATTTGCGGAGAGAGGGGAAGGGGGAAGGAAGACCGGCAAAACGCGGTTTCCAAGAGAACGGCTCTCGAAAGACTGACCTCTGAAACAATAATACATTCTTTGTATAACGCCGAGTACCCCCACTCCGCTCCAGCACATCTTGGCATAAGTGATGCCCCCCTACGACAGGTTTGTCAAATACAACTCGTACAGGGTTCGTCAACGATGCAGCCTGATCGGTGCACGACAATTGCTCGCATTTCAGGATATCGTTGACGCTCCCTGTAATGCTTCTAAAGCGTACGTTTCATTAGCACAGCAGGCCTCTAAGTGCGTCTCTCTCGCACACATACGGATTAATACACTTTTTCTACTACCTATAACTATACTACCTACGCGGCATTCTCGACTACAGTAGGATTTCCGTCGAGGGATCGCAGTTGCATGCTGCGCTGCATTTTGTTACATGGAGTTAGCACAGACTATACCGATGCACTCGCTGGCGCTATCCAACGCATTGAAACGCAAGGCAACAATTAATCAAACGACGAAAAGCCAGGCCAGCATTGCGAGTTCGGGACGTTAGTCCGTGCAAACATTTAGCCCCGCTAAATGTATCTGGTGCAAATACACTGAGCGTCATTAAAGCTGTCATTAATGCTGTCAATTTTAACGACAAAACCATAGATCCAACCGTTTGCGAGATACAGCCCGCTGACATTGAAATTTCGCGTGTTTTCAGAATCCAAGACCGGATATTCCCTGTACGTGGCCCTATGGCAATTCTATCTGTGCCAGCCTCCTCCCTCTATGGACCATTCTGAGTCTCTGCATTAAGAGAGATCTTTAAAAATTTCATCGAGAAAGCCGTAGATCCAACCGTTTGCGAGATACAGCACGCCGAAGGTGAAATTTCTAAGACCGGATATTGCTTGTACGTGGCCCTATGGCAATTCCGTCTGTGCCAGCCTCCTCTGTGAACCATTCTGAGTTTCTGCGTTAAGAGGTACGCAAGTCTAGCCGCCGAGATTGAAGAAAAACGAAATTTCGTAGGAAAACCCGGTATGGTACCGGGGAGTCTACATAGAAAAGAAGGTAGAAAGGAACACAATAGAGAGGGCATAAGCACCCACGCTTTCGCAAGTACCACCCACCCAAACTCCAACAACCTGAGGAAAAGAATGGAATTTAAGTTAGGCGTATGAATTGTATGTTGTGTATTGCGCTGAGTATTTTATATGAATGTTAAATAATAAGACGAATTGATGGTGACCATAATAATCGGTAAAAAGACAGGTAAGGGCAGTTATGAGCGCGTACAACTAAAATAGATGCATGCAGTGCACTGCGCTTAGTATTTGTTGAAACTTAGAATCTCAGTTTTTT
>NW_014333223.1:2349-2649 GCF_000341935.2 Cephus cinctus | reverse complement strand
GAATGAGAATGTTTATGAAACTTGCGCAACTCTTATCTGATTAATTCTTCCAATGATAACGAAATTAAAGGATCACATCCCGTCGATGCATGGTTAATTGAGAAAGTTATTCTATGTTCACATTTATGAATGCCATACAGAAGAAGAAATTGAATCGACCGCATTCGAACAAACGATATTTGATATTACTCATACCGTATTGTAACACAACAGAATATAAGTCATTTTAAAATCAAATAATATTTGGAGAATGCATGTTTCGTGCAAAACTTCTTGAAAGCAAAGTTCTGCAGACGGAGA
>NW_014333223.1:0-1881 GCF_000341935.2 Cephus cinctus | reverse complement strand
ATACCTGTGTGCTTTTCTGATGCAGTATTTTTTAATATATCATCGCCAATTTTTGATGACCATGCCGTCCTTCTCTGGTCAGAATTTTTCGGAAACTTGAATCGTCATATTAGCCCCGGAAGGGCATCCCAAAACACAACATGCTCGAACCATTAGGAAGCTTCTGCAAACAACGTAAATTTAAATGAAACAATCCTATTGATAAACGAACTGTCTTTGCAGGTATTTGCATCACTTACCTGTAAACTAGATATCAAAAATATAAATTATAAGCGCACTATATTTCAATAAACTTAATACTTCCTCACAAAACCGAAATTCAATTCCTCACGAAGGCTGCGGAAATGTCTGGAATGGTCAGGAAACAAAGAAATACTATACTATATTGCGACGCCAAGTAAAGCGTGGCAGCACCAGGCAGTACGCTGTGACGTCCTCGCTCACGATTGGTCTATTACGTTTGCTTTATCAACACCACCTGCTCGAGCTCGTGTCGAGCTAACTATACAAATAACACGAAAAATCGTACAGCTCAAAGCATCGAATAAAGAGAGCCAATGAATCGAGTGAGGTTATAATAAATATTTCTGTCATACCTGTGTGCTTTTCTGATGCAGTATTTTTTAATATATCATCGCCAATTTTTGATGACCATGCCGCCCTTCTCTCGTCAGAAATTTTTCGGAAACGGAATCGTCATATTAGCCCCGGAAGGGCATCCCAAAACACAACATGCTCGAACCATTAGGAAGCTTCTGCAAACAACGTAAATTTAAATGAAACAATCCTATTGATAAACGAACTGTCTTTGCAGGTATTTGCATCACTTACCTGTAAACTAGATATCAAAAATATAAATTATAAGCGCACTATATTTCAATAAACTTAATACTTACTCACAAAACCGAAATTCAATTCTTCACGACATCCCAAAACATAGCAAGCTCGAACACCATTACGAAGTTTCTGCAAGCAACATCAATTTAAATTAGACAACTCTATTTAAATTAGATAACTCTACGCAACAAGCCCACAAAAGAATAGTATTCTAATGCTGTATGTTTGTTATTAAGCTTTTACCGTGTTTATTTTTGACGAGTTATTGTTAATATGCTTTCTATAGGAAATTGGTACTGGTTTTGTACCAAATTTATATCAAGAAATGCACTGACCCGCCAAGTAGTACTCGATAAGGAATCGTCTAAAGTTTTATTAATTATTAAATCACCATTAAGTCATAATTAAATACGGGAAGCAGTAGTAACATAAAAAAGTAGCGAAAACGTTATAGGAAATATTGAAAATATAATTAAAATGATGGGCCAGTGCTAGATCATATAATAGGAAAACATGTAGTGACTTATGTACTTGGCCTCAATAATATGATATCAATACTTTTTGTTAGAGGAATTCACAGCAATCCTGTACTTGGCGTAGTTTTTTACACGTAAGTGTTTTTTTGGGGATAGAAAGAGAGAGCAAGTCGAGAGAGGATTGTTCTGTCCTTTTCTATCATTTTTCTATTGGTCGAAAGTTTTCTGGACGGAAGTTGTACAGGATTGTAATATGCAAAATAAGAACCATGTGAAAGATTATTCCGCACATCTATAATGTACGTTGTTACAGTCGAATCATGAAGATAGAAGCCTCCGTGAGTCAAATTCATTGGTTAAATTTGAATTGTCGTGATTGCTTTATGGTAGTTGCATTTATAAAAATTCAATATTAAAAAATGTTGATTCATTGTGTTATGTGTGGGCTATCGCGAGACGTAAACTTTAAGCCAAGTACGATAAACTTTCACAAGTAAGTACAGTAGAAATGTAACCCCTAATTTTATGGTTAACATAAGATTAAATCAATTCTTAAACCTATAAAATA
>NW_014333222.1:9274-20487 GCF_000341935.2 Cephus cinctus | reverse complement strand
TCGAGGCGCTCGGGGGACTAGTACCCTACCACGCGCGCCAAGCATTTGTACTTTAAATTGAAATGAGAGCGCACTTAACGTGCGCACAGCGCACAGAGTGCGCACGTGGGCCGTGGGCATGTGGGTCTGTGGGCATCTGGGTCGATAGAGATTTCAGTCTGTGCGCAAGTGGGCCGTGGGCATCTGGATCGACGAAGAATTAAATCCGTGCGCAAGTGGTCCGTGGGCAAGTGGGCCGTGGGCAAATGGTCCGTGCGCATCTGGTTCCGTGGGCAAGTGGTCTGTGCGCATCTGCACACCACTCCAGTCAGGTTTTGTAATCTGATTTTCACAATATTTTTTATCCCAGTATTTCTCATAATCGAAACACTGTACACGACAATTAATTGAAAACTTCTAAATTGTTTGTAACAATATATCGCAAATTCACATTTTACTCGCGTTTTAAATATCTTTTACCCATCCTCAAACATTTCAGAGAATATCTATCCACGTTGAAATGGCAAGGCGTGTTTCAACACCTTAATCGAGCAGCGAACCCACCATTGAGTGCATTCTTACCGCTCGGAATTCACTCAAATATTATTCACGTTACCACCGGTCGTTCCTTTTCTTTTGGTTACTTCTAAATTTTCGTTATCAAATTTAAAGACCTCGCTAACCACTATGGCCTACATAACAGAATTGGTGACAACGGTGGGATCCCCTCCGAACTAGTATTAACTCAACCTGAAATATCGACACCCACCTTATCCAACTTTGACAACCGACTAAGGAAGTTGGACTTCGGGTCAACTTCCCCATTGTCATCTTGGAAATCCTATCAATTCAAACCACCCTAATCAAGTTGGTACCACGAACGAGTTCAGTCACATATATATATATATTAGACGTTTGTTAAATAAACATTTCGGAACTGCTCAAACTTGTTACTCCAACATGGTAGGTGCAGATTTATCTCGATCTCTAATAGAAGCATTTAACTTCACAACATTGCAAGTTAGAATACAAAACGCAGCATTAGAAATTCCCAAATACGACGGTGAAACAACTTCACTTACAAATTTTGTACGCGCTGCAAAAACTGGAGCACAACAGTTAGTAGCTGGCGACGAAACGCGATACCTGCTCCAAGTATTAAACAAACTCCGTGAAGCCGCGCAAGCTAGCGTAGAAAAAAAAAATTTCACCACTCTTGACGATCTAGTAGAACACCTAAAGAAGCGATACGCTCCAGGAAGGAATTTATCTTCCTTCCTTAGTGAAATAGGAAGACTGAGAATAGGAAAGACGGAAAGTCTTAGAAAATATATAAATAGAACAACGAAACTATATCAAAAGGCACGAGCCGCTCAACTTGACAAATATCAAAACGACAAAGAAAGGAAAGCGGAATTAGAAGAACATACTCTCGAAAATTTTCGATACGGATTACCTCGTGAGATACGTCAGGAGGTTGTAATAAAAAATCCAAAATCGTTAGTTGCTGGATTCGACCTAGTCATGGAACTAGAAAGGAAAATAAAAAATCATAAGCGACCTCGCAATAATTATGACAGGGATTCGCCAGATGACGACCGGAGGTCCAGAAAAAACTACTCGAGTAGGCGATCACACAAACAAGATCTCCATACTTCAAAACCGACTAAGGAAGTTGGACTTCGGGTCAACTTCCCCATTGTCATCTTAGAAATCCTATCAATTCAAACTACCCTAATCAAGTTGGTACCACGAACGAGTTCAGTCACATACATACATTAGACGTTTGTTAAATAAACATTTCGGAACTGCTCAAACTTGTTACTCCAACATGGTAGGTGCAGATTTATCTCGATCTCTAATAGAAGCATTTAACTTCACAACATTGCAAGTTAGAATACAAAACGCAGCATTAGAAATTCCCAAATACGACGGTGAAACAACTTCACTTACAAATTTTGTACGCGCTGCAAAAACTGGAGCACAACAGTTAGTAGCTGGCGACGAAACGCGATACCTGCTCCAAGTATTAAACAAACTCCGTGAAGCCGCGCAAGCTAGCGTAGAAAAAAAAAATTTCACCACTCTTGACGATCTAGTAGAACACCTAAAGAAGCGATACGCTCCAGGAAGGAATTTATCTTCCTTCCTTAGTGAAATAGGAAGACTGAGAATAGGAAAGACGGAAAGTCTGAGAAAATATATAAATAGAACAACGAAACTATATCAAAAGGCACGAGCCGCTGAACTTGACAAATATCGCAACGACAAAGAAAGGAAAGCGGAATTAGAAGAACATACTCTCGAAAATTTTCGATACGGATTACCTCGTGAGATACGTCAGGAGGTTGTAATAAAAAATCCAAAATCGTTAGTTGCTGGATTCGACCTAGTCATGGAACTAGAAAGGAAAATAAAAAATCATAAGCGACCTCGCAATAATTATGACAGGGATTCGCCAGATGACGACCGGAGGTCCAGAAAAAACTACTCGAGTAGGCGATCACACAAACGAGTTTCGTACCCAAACTCTTCAAGCCCTTACGATAGGTATCACAAACGACATTACCGAGATATCTCAAGTGCAATTTCAAGCGCGAGCTCTACTTCTGAATCCAGTGATGACGAAAAAGTCAATCACCATCGCACTTACGAAATGCATGTAAGGAGGTATCGTTCCTCCTCAGCATCCACCGACACTTCCAGGTCTCGCGATCGGAATAGAGAGAAAACACCCGAATGTAGGAAGCAGCGAAAAAAATTATTTTGCTGGATATGCGGCAGCAAGGGTCACAACGGAAAAACTTGTCGAAAATCTCGTGCTAAATCCCCATCACCCAGTAGGGAGAGAAATCATCGAAGATCCAATCGCCATCGATCGTCGTCTACCGAATCCACCGGTTCTTTAAACTCGCAAGGCGCTCACCGCGTTCCACACACGGTGAGCGACAAGAAATCCACAGCAAAGGGCGAAGGGAAGACTGTGAGGTTCACGGACAGAACAACAGAACAGAAACTAAGGACAGAACAAAAACGGCATTTACAACATCCAATGGGCACTACGAGTACATCCGAATGCCCTTTGGCCTCAAAAACGCACCAGCAACCTTCCAGAGGTTAATGGACCAAGTTCTAACTGGACTACAAGGAACAGAGCCATTTGTGTACCTAGATGATATCGTCATTTTCGCATCATCTTTTGAAGAACATGGACAGAAGGTCCGAGCTATGCTCCAACGACTGAAGGAACATGGATTAACACTTCAACCGGATAAATGCGAGTTCTTACGTAAAGAAGTCACTTATTTAGGCCACATACTTTCAGAAGAAGCAGTTCGTCCTGACCCAAAGAAACTGATAGCAGTCAAAAATTTCCCCATATCCAAAAACCAGAAAAACATTAAACAGTTTCTGGGTTTAGCAGGATACTATCGAAGGTTCATTGCAAATTTCTCTAAGATAGCTAAACCTCTGACAAGCTTAGTGAAGAACGAAGTCTCCTTTCATTGGGGACCGGAACAACAAGCTGGTTTTGAAACTTTGAGAGATATGCTGTGCCAAGAACCCATACTCCAACACCTGAATTTCAACGGGCCCTTCATTGTAACAACTGATGCTTCTGACTATGCCATCGGAGTTATTCTGAGTCAAGGAAAAAGTGGTCAAGACCTGCCAATAGCTTACACCTCAAGACTCCCTTCATTGTAACAACTGACGCTTCTGACTATGCCATCGGAGCTATTCTGAGTCAGGAAAAAATTGGTCAAGACCTGCCAATAGCATACACCTCAAGACTTCTGAACTCTGCGGAAACCAACTATTCAACAACTGAAAAGGAGTGTCTTGCTATCATCTACGCTGTAGCATACTTCCGACCCTATCTATACGGTCATAAGTTCACTTTGGTAACGGATCATCGTCCTCTAGTCTGGCTACACTCCGTCAAGGACCCCAGTTCACGACTGATGCGATGGAGACTTAAACTAGCTGATTACGAATACACGGTCACATACAAGTCGGGTAAAACCAACCTAAATGCAGACGCACTATCCCGCGATCCAGCAGTGATCTCCTATCCAATAAAACCTAAGGAAGGGGACCGGCTATATAAGCCGTTGCCACATCAAAGGAAAATCAGCCTAGAAGACAGTACAATTGGGAAACGAATAAAAACAAGGTCACGGCCAGCTGTGAATTACAACGAGTCATCCACTAGCTCGCTAGATACAGACAACGATACTTGTCATGGAGAAACTGGAAATAGAAGCATGTTACCTTCCCTGCTGACCGAGACAATACTGGAAGAAGAGGAAACCGAAGAGGCTAACAAAGAATCATCCCCCTCGTGGAACTTCGACCTCCAAAGTCTGTTTGAAGAGACCTATAGCGACGACGAATCAGAACCTACTAAGGAACAATTGACAGTAGGAAGATTGAAACATCTATTTATTAAAGATCCAAAAATAATAGAACTGGGATCACCATCAGAAACATCATCCGACGAAGACACGGACCTAACCTAAATAGATACCTTCTGGTGGGACAGGAAGGCTATGGAATCTCCCCAAGACGAATTAAAAAGGGCAGATTTTGCATAGGACGAGAACGAAGCTAGGCAAATATATGAAGACCTTAGAGCCTTAACCCTGCACGAAGCCAAGCAAAAAATTAAGGAACTATCTCAAACCTTATCTTCCTTGGAAAACATAGCACCACCAAAACGGCATGAAGCCAAGCAAAAAATTAAGGAAATATCTCAAACCTTACCTTCCTTGGAAACCATAGTACCACCAAAGAAGAATATCGAAAACTTACAGGATCCTACAATCATTGCAGGCAGCACGCCAAAATCAAACAACCAATACACACAACGAAGAGTATCCTTCATGCCTACTCCTCGACGTAGCCTACAACCAACAGCGCAATCAACACCGGGAGCC
Source organism: Cephus cinctus (assembly GCF_000341935.2). Lineage (NCBI taxonomy): Eukaryota > Metazoa > Arthropoda > Insecta > Hymenoptera > Cephidae > Cephus > Cephus cinctus. The sequence continues at coordinate 15,568 of NW_014333222.1, read as the reverse complement.
AGAAATCAGAACCCCGAGACAGTGATAGACACCTGCATAGATAACACCCACGGATCACCACCACAACAAAAAAGAGTCATGCTACCACTGGTTGACATATCATCATCAAGCGACGACTCGGACATTGACTGCGAGATCAGTATATCGGAGACCGCTCGTACAGGAAAAGAAGGTAACCACTTCCTACCAGCCGACGGTAGACTCGGACATTGACTGCGAGATCAGTATATCAGAGACCGCTCTTACAGGAAAAGAAGGTAACCTGGCCCACTTCCTACCAGCCGACGGTCAATTAATGAACCCAGTAAACCGAACGTTCAAAGAATTAAATTACCTTGATCAGGACAAAATATCGGCAGAACAACCCAAAAAGGGACACGTTTTCATTTCCCGACAAGGGATCAAGCGAATTTACACTCTTATGCACACGAACTATTGCTACGAGAAACCAACAACGAAAGATGTTGAATTAGCTCTGGAAGCATTAAAAGTTGCTATGAGAAAATCCAAAGTCAACAATGTTAGAATTCCCGCAAAAGGGAACGAACTCGACGAAATGCCAATGGGAACGTTAATACAATGCACAAAGATAGCCTTTCAAGATTATGCAAGTAAAATCACTCTTTGCACGGGAATCATCGAGAAACCACCATCGGATCTCCGTCAAGAAATTATAAAGGAAATCACGAAAGTCTCACCGGGGGACACAAAGGCGTTACTAAGACATACCGAAGGATACGGTCAAGAAATTATAAAGGAACATCATGAAAGTCTCACCGGGGGACACAAAGGCGTTACTAAGACATACCGAAGAATACGAGAACGTTTTAACTGGCCTGATATGCACCACCAAATTCAGGAATATATCCGGAGTTGCGATAGCTGTCAGAAGCAAAAGTTAGTTCGCATAAAAACACGAGAACCAATGCTCATCACCGATACACCTACGGAACCATTCCATAAAATCTCTCTCGACACAGTAGGTCCTTTACCAGAAACTCCTAACGGGAAGAAGTACATTTTGACCCTGCAGGATAATTTAACCAAATATTGTCTCGCAGTAGCTATTCCTAATATACGAGCTACACCTATTGCCGACGCATTCGCACGACATTTCATAAGTCAGTTTGGAATACCTAAAGCCATCTTAACGGATAAAGGAACTTGTTTTACTAGCGAACTTTTCAAAAATTTAGCAAAAATATTTCGAATTAAATTAATCACTACATCTGGCTACCGACCCCAAACTAACGGAGCATTAGAAAGAAGCCATCACGTTCTCGTGGAATACCTGAAACATTACATGGATGCATATGATGACTGGGAATTACTACTACCATTCGCAATGTTTTCATATAATGCCTCGGTAGACGAAGCAACGAATTTCACTCCCATCCTAATATACGAGCTACACCTATTGCCGACGCATTCGCACGACATTTCATAAGTCAGTTTGGAATACCTAAAGCCATCTTAACGGATAAAGGAACTTGTTTTACTAGCGAACTTTTCAAAAATTTAGCAAAAATATTTCGAATTAAATTAATCACTACATCTGGCTACCGACCCCAAACTAACGGAGCATTAGAAAGAAGCCATCACGTTCTCGTGGAATACCTGAAACATTACATGGATACATATGATGACTGGGAATTACTACTACCATTCGCAATGTTTTCATATAATACCTCGGTACATGAAGCAACGAATTTCACTCCCTACGAACTCATCTTTGGAAAACCTGCAAGAATACCTTCATCATATCCAGACACGAATGATCTAAAAACGTACGGTGACTACTTAGCAGAACTAATCACCCATCTGGACAAAATCAGAAACATTGTCCGCAATACATTAGTGGGTACATGAAGCAACGAATTTCACTCCCTACGAACTCATCTTTGGAAAACCTGCAAGAATACCTTCATCATATCCAGACACGAATGATCTAAAAACGTACGGTGACTACTTAACAGAACTAATCACCCATCTGGACAAAATCAGAAACATTGCCCGCAATACATTAGTGCAGACTAAGGAAAAAACAAAGGAACGATACGACAAGAAAATAAAACCAATCAAATTTAACCCAGGAGATAGGGTATACGTTTTAAAAGAGCCAAGACATCACAAATTCGATCCACATTATGAAGGCCCGTACGAAATTTTACAGTTACTAGAATTGAACAACGCAATCATAAAAACCGATAAGGGAAAAATCAAAGTAAAACATTTCGACAAATTAAAACCTGCGAGCTCCGCCCAAAAACCAAATCAATGTAAAACATTTCGACAAATTAAAACCTGCGAGCTCTGTCTAAAAACCGATCCAGAATCATCAACCTTGCTAAAAATAAGTTGTTCAATTTCCAGAAACAGGATGTTGAGCATAATTTTAACCTTATTCTGCGCACCACGAATCAACGGAATTCTGCAAGATGGAGCACCTGACTATCAGATTACTCCATTAAAGAACAATATCGGCCTGCACTTTGAGAAACTCCATGACATGCGCATTTATCATGTGGAATGGAATCTGGTCACCTCGCTAGAAATCGGTGCATTCCTAAAACACCGTCCACGCTTAGAGGAACACAAACTTGAAGCAAATAAACAATGCTTATCTATGCAATTTACGACATGCGAGGCCCGCGAAGATATAACCCACCTAATGGCCAGACTCGCTGACTCTCGTAAGGATGAAGATCTCTTACAAGGCATTGTTGGAGAAATCAAAGAAGAAGGAAACCGCCGGAAGCGCGGTGCACCACTCGGATTCATAGGCACTATAAGTCAAGCTCTTTTTGGAACCCTCACAGAGGCCGACGCCGAGTACTACAATATCGAATTAGATAAACTACACAAGGACCAAAATCATCTATCGGAACTGCTGGCAAACCAGACCCATGTAGTCCGATCAGAATTCCAAAATATACATCAGCACCTTCAGAATCTCACGATACTGGCCAATAGAAACAAAGCCGCCACCGAACTACTTGCCACGGAACTCAGCAAGCAACAAAACGCCATGAAGGAACAAGCCTACGAAATATCATCTTTAAAGTGGCTACGTAGCCTGGAAAGGAGTGTCAACGAATACCAAACAGGCCTAGAATTGCTCACCAACGCAGTGATATTTGCTAAACAAGCAATAATCCATCCCGCCGTACTACCACCACGACAGCTAGTTTCCGCCGCAAACAAGATTCGGCAAAATACCCAGTACGAGTTCCCTCTATCCTCAACCGAACTTTTATCCGAACAATTCCAAAAAACTGTCACACTGAAAACCTCCTATAAACAAGGCCGTCTCATCCTAGCACTCACCATCCCTCTTTTAGACCATGATCCATTCCATCTTTATCAAATTCACGCATCTCAACAATAGCCCACATCTTAGCTCAACCCAGCACCAACGACCTCCTCGACACCATCAGGAAAATACCAGAAATAAATCGATTGGGAAACGATTGGGAATCGAGCAAAAATGCTGTCGAACTCAAGGAAATAGAATCGCAAGCGAAGGAGCTTGAGACCCATCAGCGAGGAATGCGCCTGAACAACATATTTTCCTATTCATCTTTCAGGATGATTTCGATGCTCATACTCAGTATTATTGGTTAAACCTTCTATGTAAAATGCGTTAAGGACCGTCCGACCTACGAAGCACCTAGACATGTGGTTAGATGCAGAAGAAATAGGCCAGAAATAACAATTATGCATCCACCCATTGAAAAACCGCCGCCAATCCCACAAGTAACATATCCGTCGACTCTTCAACTCATGGCATCAAACACCTCCGTCAGCAATAATTCAATAGTGTAAGCAAAATAGCACACAATGCCATACCTTGTCCATCCACATCAGTCGCAATCAAGCTTTGAACAAGTACAGACCACCACTAAAATTGTCACCAACAGAACTACGGGAACTATCACAGAACCAAGAGAAGCATACCGTACCATCATCTTCCAAACTAAAGAACGAGGTACTTGGGAGATAGAACATAGAATGAGAACCATACGAAAAGCTAGGCCCTGGAAAGGGGACCTACCGAACGCACCCTGTAAGGAACGAGGAACTCAAACCACCAAAATCCGGAGAGCCAATAGATACACCCAAACCGATAAGTGTCTGTTCACCACATTCCGCACACAACAGCTGTTTGGAGATCCGAACACCGATAATGAGGAACCCCGCAACACCAAGGAAACCTGGAAACCCTATGACACAGAGGATGTGTCGGAACCAGAGGATATCACTGACAACACCATCTGTGACTTCATACCAGGGGAATCCCTAAGGAAGAAACCAAGACATATTGTATCAGGGCAGCATGGTCGCGCATCGATAAAGAAATATTTTCGAAAACTATCTCCAAAGATGCATAACTAAGTGAGTAAATGAGAAATACGGGAAAACACAACGAAACATAAATTTATGCAAAAGCATCGCCGAAATAGACGATGTTTTGTCTAAGAGGGGAGATGTTACGTATATCGACCTTCATTCCGAAACAGAAGAATAACGTAGCCGACAGGAAGCATAATTGCAGACTCAGCACGTTACCCAGTGCATTGCCCGTGCCACCTACCTAGCTGGTTAGCCGAGTGCATTCCTAACGTCCTAACCGTACCTAGAGCATCAGCAAAAATCAACTATATAAGCAGCCAAAATCATGGCACTGACGCTCAGAAAATCATTCAGTTTCACGCGTAAAACATCGGACTGCGCGTTGAAACTACTATACTCTCTTTATGGGAACTGGTATTCACTATGGAAATACAGAAAATGCCATCGTTCGTACGGAATATGTGAACGGACATTGTTTCACGGAGTTTGATCTAACACCCGATCTGAGCGCATCTTGTGCTATGCATTGGAATCTCATAAAGCATGGAACCGTCCGAATAGAAGTGGGATTTGCTCATGCTCTGGAAGCTACTATAAACTGCATTGTGTACGCCGAATTTTACAATATCATAGAAATAGACTCCTCGCGACAAGTGATAGCCGATTATTCCAGTTAGTCGAGTTATTATTTAGACCCGCAAGAACTGAAAATGTCTAGTTCTTCATTGACGCTGTGTGAGTCATCATACCTAACAAGAAGCATGTTTAAACGGCGAGAAGCGTTGACACACCCATCTAAATTGTTTGTAACAATATATCGCAAATTCACATTTTACTTGCGTTTTAAATATCTATTACCCATCCTCAAACATTTCAGAAAATATCTATCCACGTTGGAATGGCAAGGCGTGTTTCAACACCTTAAACGAGCAGCGAACCCACCATTGAGTGCATTCTTACCGCTCGGAATTCACTCAAATATTATTCTCGTTACCTCCGGTGGTTCCTTTTCTTTTGGTTACTTCTAAATTTTTGTTATCAAATTTAAAGACCTCGCTAGCCACTACGGCCTGCGTAACACTTTAAACTACGAGTCTACAGTGAAAAATACACGCCTCGCGGCAGGCCTATACTGTTAGCAATCGCCAGGTGCTTTTGACGACATTACCAAATCTATTGCTAGCGGAAATGCTGGTGTTTTAGCAAGTTTCATCAAAGATGGCAGAATACTCGATCTCATTGGATCGTTACATTGTCTCATAACAAGCCCGGCACTCACTGAGTAGCATTTTATATCGATCAACGAGGAGAATGCGAATACTTTGATATTTATGGGTTGGAACCTTTTGTGAGGAATCATCAGCAGGCTATGAGAAGGAATTCAAGAGGAACTACATGGAATCAAAAACCGCTACAGTCTTTCAAGTCGCAAGTTTGCGGACAGCACTGTCTGATGTTTTTGTATTACAAGTCCCGCGGATACACAATGCAACAGTTTCAAGACTTTTTTTCAACAAATTATAATAAGAACGATGATATAGTTAGAAGATTTTACGGAAGAATTAAGAAACACACCAATAAAACGCATCAATCAAACGTTTCCTCAATATTTAACAAATTTTCTAACGCCTCCTCTACCTCCGGAGACATTAGAAGCATGTCACTTTCGGGGTATACAGGTAGCGTTAGCGATGCAGGCTCCGTTTTTATTATTATATCATCATCATAGATTGTTATGACCGGCGACTGGGAAATTTTATTTTGCAGCGCCGTAAGTTGTGCGCTGTAACGTAATTTTCTTTAACTTGACCCGACACCGATAACAAGACATACGGGAACGACTATCTTCGAGAACCAACCTACGTTACCTTCGGCCGTCCACCCGTCGTTCGTGCATCCGCAAGCCAGGCGGGCGCCAGTCAATTCTTTTTTCACCGGGAA
>NW_014333222.1:0-8241 GCF_000341935.2 Cephus cinctus | reverse complement strand
CTCCGCCCGCTCTACAGCCCTTTGCCCATCTCCAGCGGGGCGCCGGTATCTCACCCGGGCTCCTGCCGGTCCGTGGAGACGTCTCCGTCGGGTACTCTCCTCTGCCGGGCAACTCGGTACGTCGAGACTATATCCCCACGGCAGATTCGAGCACCTCGACCTCAACTAAACAATGACACAATCTTACGAGAGCCTTGACGTAACTGTACGAATCAATCCGAGAGCGTAGCTTCTGAGCAGGGTGGCGACCCGAAAAGAACCAGAAATCGAGAACGTTATCTATATCGGTAACCGGAGCTGCCTTGGGACCGTGATTCGAAAAATCACGTCACAGCGCATACACTATCCAGCTGCTGGCGCATAATTGTAATGTCATTCAGATTGCAGGATTTTTGTACTATAAGTAAGAATAATAAGTATTAAATGAAATTCTTGTTAATAAAAAATATAATATAGTTATAGAACGTACCATTTTTAGACTCTACTTCCTCCTCGTAGAGTCTTTTCACACCTCGTTGTGGTTGAGGTGTAAATAATGTCGGTGCTGATAGTGATGGTGATGATGATGATTGTTGTGGTGGTGGTGGTGATGGTGATGATGATGATGATGATGATGATGATGGTGATGATGATGGTGATGACGATGGAGGTGACGGTGATGGTGCCGATACTAATGGCAATGCCAGTTCCTCATGAATGAGGGCTGTTCTTAATATTGACATCTGATTTTATTTCAATAGCTATGAAAAAATTTAAGACGTTAGTAGGAATTTTATTAGACAGAGAAATAGAAGTACACTAGTTACCACTTAAGCACCACTTACCACGGCTTCTGATCACTCGCACTCCACTATCTTTACCTTCGCCACGAATTTTTAATACATCGTGGCATAACATAATCGTCCCCTGGTGATCCATGCAGCCCTTTTTAAGCCATTGGGTTATTTTGACTATATTTGCGTTCTCGAAAATTCGACGTAACACCCTCGAATCTCTGTCAGGATCGTTTGTCCGATGAAACTCTTGGCACATCAACTCCCTGAGGAGAGATGTTACTGGATGGTAGCCTAAAATTTTTTTACGTCTCGCTCCATTATATAGTCTTATTCGTTCATTTTGGATGCTGCCACTGTGCGGTGTTTGTAACTAGTACTGAAGTGCTGTACCATCTCTATCCACTATTTATAAAAAAGGATGAACTACCCCTACCACACAGTGGTCAAAAAATGTGACCATCCCTTCCACAGGCCTACAAGTCTTTTCCTTATTATTGCACAATCGGGTGATGGAATAGGTCCTAGGATGTTTGGGGTTGGTACAGTTTTAGATAACTGTCTTGGGAAAAATCGTGCACGCTCAGTTTGAAAAGGAAAACGTTAAAGACTGTGAACACTTCATTTACTTTTTATTATTCCTTAAAAAGTGCACATAGTCGTAGGACATTACCATAGTCTAAAATTACATAAATTTACAACATACCGTATGGTACTGAATCGTAGTTATCAACTAATCGTCGCTTCACAAAATTACTCTGAAACGTTTTTGTTTCGTTTCGTGCAATGACATCGTGCATTGGGGTTCGTCTTAAGGATTTATAAGAAAGAACCACCTCCTCGTCTCCTTCGGGCGAGATACCAGTAGTTGCAAAAGATTTTAATGGTCATAGTTGATGCTTTTCGTATTTGCATAGTTAAGACTAATACCCTTAACTTTACAAATATAATTGGTAACACCTTTAGGGGTCTCAACTTTTTGCGCATGGCACTTGGGACCACACGATGCAAACTCACTTATATAGCTACCTTCTCCGTAATCTTCTAATTCATCGGTTAAATCCCCTAAATTCTTCCCTGTTTATAAATCTTTAGAATCAGGAGTGTCCGATCGAATGAAAATGATACTATCCGTATCGTAATGCAAGCATTGTCTACCAATCTTCTCAAGGAGAGCATACAGTCGTAGTCTAGCATGAGCTGTTGTGTACGCGGCAATCACAACGTTCGTAATTCTCGAGGGTTTGTAACTAGTACTGAAGTGCTGTACCATCTCTATCCACTATTTATAAAAAAGGATGAACTACCCCTACCACACAGTGGTCAAAAAATGTGACCATCCCTTCCACAGGCCTACAAGTCTTTTCCTTATTATTGCACAATCGGGTGATGGAATAGGTCCTAGGATGTTTGGGGTTGGTACAGTTTTAGATAACTGTCTTGGGAAAAATCGTGCACGCTCAGTTTGAAAAGGAAAACGTTAAAGACTGTGAACACTTCATTTACTTTTTATTATTCCTTAAAAAGTGCACATAGTCGTAGGACATTACCATAGTCTAAAATTACATAAATTTACAACATACCGTATGGTACTGAATCGTAGTTATCAACTAATCGTCGCTTCACAAAATTACTCTGAAACGTTTTTGTTTCGTTTCGTGCAATGACATCGTGCATTGGGGTTCGTCTTAAGGATTTATAAGAAAGAACCACCTCCTCGTCTCCTTCGGGCGAGATACCAGTAGTTGCAAAAGATTTTAATGGTCATAGTTGATGCTTTTCGTATTTGCATAGTTAAGACTAATACCCTTAACTTTACAAATATAATTGGTAACACCTTTAGGGGTCTCAACTTTTTGCGCATGGCACTTGGGACCACACGATGCAAACTCACTTATATAGCTACCTTCTCCGTAATCTTCTAATTCATCGGTTAAATCCCCTAAATTCTTCCCTGTTTATAAATCTTTAGAATCAGGAGTGTCCGATCGAATGAAAATGATACTATCCGTATCGTAATGCAAGCATTGTCTACCAATCTTCTCAAGGAGAGCATACAGTCGTAGTCTAGCATGAGCTGTTGTGTACGCGGCAATCACAACGTTCGTAATTCTCGAGGGTTCGATAGTATCATCTACGTTACACCAGTTAATATATACCACATCATCGCTTAGCGGGAGAACACTAAGTATCTCTTTTTTAGGATCGCTAACTGTCTCGAGGAATGTTTTGCCATTGGTTACAACTGTTGTTTTTGGTTGATTCTCACGTTGACCAAATTTTCCCCAGAATGAGTTTAGACATAATGTTGCAACGGCTCGCAGTCCTGAGTTTTTCGCTACGCGCTCATGTTCGAGTGTAATTCTTTCAGCCTTTTTGTAATCATCTAGATACTTCTGTTTGCTCTCCTCATCAATGCACGTTATAGGCCAACCCGAAGATTCTTGTTTTACCTTTAAGAATGTATCAATATAATCGACAAACAAACCACCTATACGTGTACTAGGGTCGTACTGGCTAACCTCGTATTGCCATATTTCTTCAATTTTCGTGATGATATAACCGATACCGACTGCTTTCTGAAGTTCAACAGAAACCCACGTACCTGTAAAAGTCCTATCTTCCGAATTTACATGTGTACAAAGATTCTGATTTAACTCATCACAACAAGAACGACATAGCGCAAACATTAGTTTACCGTGCATTCTTACAGGTGAAACAGGATGATACAAATTTCTCGGTGGTAAAACAGTCCTCTCGCACGAACGTTGTTTGCCAGAATTGCACATCATGGATGCCGTTCTTCGGAATGCAGGAAGTTTTCAGAACTCCCGTCCGTAACATTGAACCTTATCGCGCAGATTAGTGCATAGCATCGGTGAATCAAAGAGAGAGAGAGAGAGCGGCACCCCTTTGCGTGCAGTGCCGAAAAGCTGTTTCAGGAATTTTTGCACGTAGGTTGATTCACAGAAACGACGCTCTCTTTCCCCGTTCCCTTGCAGCCTTCAGACGACAGCCGATTTGATCTCGAAATGTTGTCTCGCAGAAGTCGCTCGTCGAGATGGCAGCCTCCTCGTCCCACGGAAAAGCATCGAGAATCCCCCAATCCAATGTTTCTGAAACGTTTGACGACTCCTTCCCTCCCCCATACAGGTTGAAACAACTCTTGGACCTTAAACGTTATCTAGCAGAGTTGCACGTCGAGATCGTAGCCTCATCCTACACTCTAGATCCTTTGACGCCAAGGACGATTTGCAACACCTTTGTTATTATAGGCATCGAATTACTCGCAAGAGATAAGGAAGTCTTCACTGATCTGCGAAAGCGCGTTCGTTTCGGGAGGGTTAAAGTCCATCTGCGCGTTCAAGAATCTTTGCGACATCTGTGTTCGGCTGTTATTGTTGGTGTCAAATTACTCGAAGGAGATAAACAACCCGTTGCGCACTCCCAACATTCCAGCTAGCCTGAGACAGATGGAGAATTGAACTTCATCTATAAATTGACCCTTCGAGTATGCAAAATGATTGTCTCAAGTCAACCCTTCAAGTGTACCCTCCTCCCCGTCCCCTTGCGAATTTTGGAATTTTTAAAGATTTTTTTTGAAGTTTAGAACATTAATTAATATAGAGTAAACTGAAAAGACTGAGAATGCAGACGGTATGAGTAAAAATATGTTTTGCTGATGGAAAGTTGATAAAATTTCGACTATTACAATAATAAGTATTTTTATTATATAATTCGATTACAAACTATGTGCGTTGTAACAAAAATGTTACTATCGACTCCTCCCCGCCTCCTGGCTCGAGGACACCACTGGCCTTGAACCTTGTATTTATTATTATTTATTGCGTAGTCGATTGTATTTAGTTTAAGATCCCTCCCCATCACCCTTCCCTCCCTGACCCCTTCCCCTTAGGGCACTGGGTCGGAGCCAACTATGAGCGTCATCGAGGACAATCGGCAAGGACTAACAGCCATCTCCGGAAGGATCGAAAGAGTGGCTACGCTGGCTAGGCAGCAGAAGGCAGGGAAGGCATGGGCAGGAGACACGAACAGCTGATCGAGACCCGTGGAATGATGCCCGCCAGTCAGCCAGCCCCACCACGTGTAAATGCAACCCCGGTGCAGTCCCGTCATGCAGGTAGTTCTAACGCCTGCGTAACGGCGGTGACGTCCTCTTCCTCCGAGACCGTGGACGTGCTCGGAAGATGGATTTTGACAGGCCTGGAAGTCACCATGTTGCCCAGCGCGCAAACAGCCAGCCCTGAACAGAGCCCTGGCATACCCGAACTGCTAACCAATGTCGAAGCGTTGCGCCCTCTCAGCTGAGCGGTTCGACCAATCAATGAGGCCCTGGAGGCCCACGAGGACCGGAAAGTGGCAGAAGACTTCACTTCAAGCCAGGGTATCGTTAGCGATAGACCGATATGCGAAATTTAGCGAGAGTGAGTTTTTTTTTAGTGCAATTTGGATATTGTATTGCTGAATTCTGAGTGAGTACGTTAGTACGATTAAGTCTTTCTTCCTTTGCTTTTTCCCGACGCCCTTTTTCTATTTCCGCTGTAATATTTAGTAGGCCCCGTCTGGACATCGCGAGTCGTCCCACGTGGACCGGGCCCCTTTAGTTCTCCTTTTTAGTTTTAGACTGGTATATTGCGTGCGCCCTAGTTCTAGTATGTTTGCGCCGCCTTTTTTTTTTTTAGAGACTCTCTGTACCCTCTCCTCCCCCAACCGAGATAATTGTAAGTAACCATTTTTCGTTCGGGAACCTCCCTCCCTGTGAAACCCTCACCTCTTCCCCGTTAGCCGTGCCATTTTGAGTTCAAGTAAACATTCGAGGACTTCCCGAGGTCACTCGATGGTGCTACACAGTAACTGTAGTTGGCGCCCAGTTGTTGTTTCCGCGTTATTTAGTATCGGTGAGTCCTCCCTGCCCCTTCTTCCTCCTCGTCCATTTGAGTATTCCCCCTTCCTAGATCCCCCTTACCACCAGCCCGTTTAAAGCCCTCCATCCCGATTAAAACATTGCGAGCTCCCGAGCGAGCTGTCCCTTCTGTCATTGTTTTGATTATGTGATCTAGATTAGTATCACATATTATTTTCTAAGCCGACACATTCCTTGTTATTCTTCAATATTTTCATTCTATTAGCTTTTGGTTTGTTGTCTTTTTGTTTTCTATGTACCGGCTTATCTTATCAATTATATTCTTTCGTAATTTACCCCGTGTTCCCTTTTCTTTTCCGTTCACCCTTTCCGGTCACAATAGTCATCGATGCGATTAATCTGAAATATAGAATATAAGATTGATTATTCTAATATTTATTGAAATGATAAAAAAAACTATATTTCTTTACTCATTAAGTCAGATAATCTTATGAACCAAAATTAGCCGTTACAAATCGTGAGTTTGGTTAAAATGTTCGCGACATTGATATAAATACTATTAGTACTCCAGAGCGATGGTTAAAATTTTAAAATTGAAATTAAAATTATGGTTTTTACTCCCCTAAAAGTTATTCGATAAATTTGAGAAAATCACATTCTTCATCTCTTATTGTGAGGAAATTTTTCCAATTGGTTTCATTGTGAAAGATACCGCTTTTATATGTGAAATAATTAAATGGGTGTTTAGTACCCCAATTTTCGGGGGTGGTTTTCACTCCCAAAAATTCAGTTTTCCGCCGATAAGAGAAAACACGTGTCGCTTAGTTTTTTGAGTACTACAACATATGTGAAAACGAAAAAAATTGCAGGCGGACACCTACACAGGTTTCCTTGTTAGCATGGACACTCACCTTCGAAGGCTCTCGAATGTTGCTAAATGTCAGTGCAGGAATCTGTATCCAGAACTGGCACAGCTACACTATTGATAAATTATTGTTAATGTGTTCTATTGAGACGTTTCGTGATTTTTGAGCGTTAGGAATCACGAGACATTTTGTGGGGTTTGTGCACTGGGCAGTCGTCTTCAGAAACAATTAGACACTGAAGTTTTTAAAATAAAAAAATAATGCTATATTGTCCTATAAGTTACAGACTAGGTATCCTTAATATTCTATTTTGTTTCTCTCACACATACACACACTTTTATAATTGTCCCTAGTTTACTAGTCGTACCATAGGCCACAAGAAGTGTTTTTGTTTATGTACTCTTTCTGCTAGCCGTTTGGGATGGAGAGAAAGGTAGCTGGAACCACAATACAGCAGAGTGCACAATGCGTCCGAAGACTGTGGTCCAGTTGACGGTGAGAATGATAATGATTCGGGACCCACAGGTGATCACGATGATCCCCGTTCGCCGAGCCAATTATCTTTGGGGTGAGGATGCGAGTGCTATCACCACAATACAGCAAAGTACACAATGCGTCCAAAGATTTGTGGTGCAGCACAGGTCTGGAGAGTGATGATTCAGGACCCACAGATGATCACAATGACCCCCGTTCGTTGAATCAATCATTGTAGGAAAGGACGAGCTAGTGTCACAATACAGCAGAGTGCACAATGTGTCCGAAGATTGTGACACAGCGGGCAGTGAGTGTAGTAAAGATTCAGAACCCACAGATGATCACAATGATCTCCGTTCGCTGAATCATTTACCTTAAGGAATGGGAGAGAAGGAGCTGTGGCCACAATACAGCAGAGTGCACAATGTGTCCGAAGATTGTGACACAGCGGGCAGTGAGTGTAGTAAAGATTCAGAACCCACAGATGATCACAATGATCTCCGTTCGCTGAATCATTTACCTTAAGGAATGGGAGAGAAGGAGCTGTGGCCACAATATAGCAGAGTGCACAATGCGTCCGAAGACTATGGTCCAGCGGGGAATAAGTGTCGTAAAGATCAGAACCCAGAGATGGTCACAATGACCTCCGTTCGCTGTATCTTCATTTCGGAAGGGTTAAGATTCAGAACCCACAGATGATCACAATGATCTCCGTTCGCCGAACCATTCACTTTAGGGAAGGAAGGAGCTGTGGCCACAATATAGCAGAGTGCACAATGCGTCCGAAGACTATGGTCCAGCGGGGAATAAGTGTCGTAAAGATCAGAACCCAGAGATGGTCACAATGACCTCCGTTCGCTGTATCTTCATTTCGGAAGGGTTTTTGGTGATGTTGATTCTGGAAGGTTGCTGACAGCGCCGGCACTATGACGTTGCTGCAGGAACTCTTTTTGAGGAGTGCAGGTTTCTTAACAATTGAACTTTCTATAAATGACCCCCGTTCGCTGTATCTTCACTTCGGAAGGGTTTTTGGTGATGTGGATTCTGGAGAGTTGCTGACAGCGCCGGCACTATGACGTTGCTGCAGGAACTCTTTTTGAGGAGTGCAGGTTTCTTAACAATTGAACTTTCTATAAATTCTACTGCTTCTTGTCGTCTAGTGGTGTACAAGTATCTAGCGGATTAGTCTAGAGAGCTGCTTATATCCTCGATAGGCATACGTTAAAACTAGTGGGGATAACGA
>NW_014333221.1:0-14676 GCF_000341935.2 Cephus cinctus | reverse complement strand
TTTAATTTCTCAGCTTTTTACCATTAGAATTATCGATAGAACTCTTTGAAAACTATTCTTCGACTGTGGAATTGTCAGATTTTGTATCCGCTCTCAGCGCTACACGGAACCAACGAAGTGGTTCCCTTTTTTTCCTTCGAATTTTCCCTTTTTTAAATCAAACGTTGCTTTATCTGTATTCTTGTAATCTGTTTCTTGTAATCTGAACACCTTTTCCTTTACCAGTGCATGTGTGTTTTCAAAAATTATAATTTTCCAGTGTTTCAAATGCTTTCTGCAAGACAAAACGCGTCATCAAATCGTGAAAAATGGAGCGCCTATACCACGAGTTGTGGTAAGTGATTTTGGACGTGCTATTTTAATAGCTGCTTCAAAAGTATTCGCTAATAGCGCAGATTTACGCGGGTATATGAAAAGGTGTTATGATATTGCTGTCTCAAAGAAGAAGAGAAAAATGCCAACTTGTTACGTTCGTCTAGATGTTAGCCATATAATTTCTATGGTAGCTAAATGGGAATCGTTAAAAGGAAAATCACCTAAAGTTCGTCAGTTTTATCTCAGAAGCATTGCTCAGACTTATCAAATGGAAAACATTGATCAGATTGAGATGCTCCTAAAATCGACCATCGTTGTTGCTTTAAGCGAAGAAATTGGTTTAACAGATACTGATGAGTTGTTGCCATCTAAAATTCATCTTCGTGCTGTAAATAAGATTATTAAAAACGTGAAAGTAGAGGATCCCCCGACGGGAGAGGATGAAGAAATTTTTGAAAGTGTCAATGATGATGATAATACGGAAAACTGGATGACGTGGAGCAATTCTATTTATAAGGAAGCAACTGACATTGCTCACGAATCTGTCGATGGATTTACAGTGAACGCTTTTTTCAATGAAGCAATAGCCAAAAAGTTAAAAATGTTAATGTATCATCTGCCACTATGGACTGGTGTAATGAAGCCCTATTTTAAATTCGTTAATAAAATTGCTTCTTCATCGCACGTTGAAGCCGAGTTTAACAATATAAAGAACAGAGCATTTCAGAACCAGCTTTCTATGAGAGTGGACAAATTTATATTGAGACATATAGAATACATTGAAGGAAAACTTCGCTTGTCGGTAGCTGATCTGCACGGCAATGAACATAATGTCACAGATGAAGTCGATCATGAGGAATTAGGCCGTGAGCGCCAGGCTGAAAATAACAAGGAGCAAATTACCGAACGTGACAAGGAAACTGATGTTACAGATGAGGAAATGGAAACAAATCAAGAACATAAAATTCGTTTAATTAAAAGTGATAAGGAATCTCTGGACCAGACCAAATCAAGTATGAAAGAAGTAACCTACAATGAATCTGAAAGAAGTAATGACTCTTTAAATGAGATTGAAAACTGAAGAGGAAAAATTAAAATAGAACAGAAAAAAAAATAAAGATCAAAAGACTTGTAAACCACAGCATAAATCTACATATTTGGATCCATGCCCTGATTGGGATTCTGTTCAAAGCAGTAAAGCAGTGACTATTCCAATTTTGAAAAATGGTCATGATTGCAATCCTGTGACACTACAGGGAGAGTACATTAGCGTTCGCGAAACATGCGCTTTCGATTCTTTATTACAAATAACAGCTAACGCAATTGCTATGCATAATATGTACAAGGAAAGTATAAGCGAAAATGAAAACGCTTTTCTCGAATTAGCATGCAATCTCTTGCTCCACGGGAAAATACAAGCTACGCATTATGTTCAAAGAGCAAAGATTTTGCTCAAGATTCCAATATTTTCCATAACTCCGTATACTAGGAAAGTTAAATTATTGAATGCGAACTGTAACGCGGCACATTTGGCGGAATATTTGTTCAAGGAACTGCCACGCTATACAGTAACTAACTTGTGCCCTGAATGCAATTACATCGAAAAGAAAATGCATGCATTGCTAAATGTGAACGTGGATCTGATCTTGGAAAAAGGTCTTGGTGAAATTCAGGAAGCTATCGTCGAAGCCAATCTACGCGTGCCATTTAAATGCAAAAATTGTAAGCATATAACAGGTATCAAAAAAGTCTATGGATCCCATGTAGTAATCGATATGAGCATCGTAACGGATCCTAATTATCTAAAGACAACCGGAAAAAAACAACTGTCATGCAATCTACAAAATGTTGCAAAAACCATTTTAATAGGTGGACGAATTTACACAGTAGCTGGACTTGTTTTGTACCAGCAATACGCTGGAAATAAATATAATGGGCATTATGTAGCAGCGATCAAGGTAGGTTCTATCTGGTATACTTACGATGACATGCGGAAACAACGATCGCTAGCCCAAACCGACGAGAATATATTTCCGCACGTCATAATATATGTCTTGGCTTAATAAAAGTTTCACGACAACTTCGTTTCTATATTAACTTAATTCCAATCTTAACCTTACAATTTAATCTTACAATATAAATTACAATCTAACCTAATCTAATTAAATTAAAACTAGCGCGCCACACGCGGCCTTCCGGCCGCAGTGACTTGCCGCCTTGCATCGCGAGGCGATGCAAGGCGCGCAAAACGCTTCGCGTTTTGGGTGTGAGGCACGACCGCTGACGTTCGCGCTTTGCGCTCACCAGCCCACCGACGCTCGCGTTTCGCGCTCGTCCAAATTGCGCTACAATTGTGCTAAATTATTGGACAATCGTTTATATTTCATAGTTATATGATGTATTGAATATATACAAATACAAAGATTCAATTTAAGCCGATAAATTCTTTAACTTCAATAAAAATGAATAATAATAATAATAAAAATAACAATAAAATGTATTGTTACGTCTCAGCCCTCCTATATACGATACTAGTTAACCATACATATACACAGCCACTTATACCCATGGCCAACCATATTATTATTGTTATACCCCACAGCCACTTATACCCATGGCCAACCCATATTATTATTGTTATACCCTAACCTATACAGACATTATACACACACATATGTCGATTAATCCTTTGATATAACTAATTTTATTGATTTATACTTATAAGTTTATACTTTTGTCTTGTTTTATATTTCGTTATATTATTGGAATCTTTAATTACGTTATCACTTATTTGACCGGAAAAATGTTACGCTTATTATTTCTATCAGGTATTATGTTCTTAAGGAATTTGTCATACCAATCCTTTATTATGTCTTGAAATAAAAGATAAACCTGAAGCTCCTCGAGACTAGCAGTACTCGCGAGGTTTCAGGTACAGAATTGGAAGACTCAGGTATGCAACAACAGATAGATAATTGTTAGTACTCTGATTTGTTAAATGATCATTGAGAAAGGGAATTAAAGACCAATCAAATTCATGAGAAGTAATAGAAGGGATAAGAAACGAAGTCTTTAAAAGGGGTTGGAGAGCCTAAAAAGTCAGTTCCAGTTGGAGTTCTAGTTCCTGTTCAGCGGTAGAAGTGTGGAGTTGTGAAGTACATCAGAAGTTTTGTAAAAGAAGTGCAAAGTTAGAGTCGAAGTCTAGAGTTCTAAGAACTTATATTCTCTTCAATTCAGTTCTTCGAAGTTTATACAAAAGTGAAGCATACCTGGTGACTCTAATCTGCAAGTTTTGTGAACCATCATCATCATTATCATTTACAAAACCCTGATTACAATCTCATCTGGAATAAGGGTCCATCCAAACCACCTCATTGAATCTTCATACTTTCAAGGAAAGCAATAAAAGGAAACTGTTGAGTTCCCTGGAAATCATTCGGTAAGCCTATGAGTGCAATCACATATAATCAGGTACACACAATAATCTATTCATACCCAGAATATCTAACTTACATAAAACGGAATAAGAATAACCGAGCAAAGAATCAATCAATTCGTTCAGTTAAAATTCGTTCTAGTTTCATTAATCAGGACAACATATCAGACACAAAGAACAATCCTCCTCGTATCGATCAAGGTACCCTCTGTAACCTATTTCCTATTTCTACCGAATCTTATCTGCTGAATTAATTGTTCAAAACATTTGTCATAAAATTGATTAACGTAATTATTTGATAGAATATAGATTTTCACAAATACAGCGTATCCAAAAGACTTTCTAATATTACCACAATCTTTATTCGTTATGAAAGCATAAGGTTTGAAAAATAGTGGATCATTACGCAATGTCCACGTTTCAATGAAAATTAAAATTTCTGTATTTATAAAGCCTCTATCTTTAGAAATGTCTATCAAGTGTTTATTCAGAGACCTAACATTTTGAAAAATCACGTTTATGTTATTGATCGTTTTAAAATCTTGTGGAAATTTGAGAGTAAATTGAATGGGATTTTCTTTTCTTAACCGTTGAATTTCGAGTTTTGCAGTGTCGTATTGTTTTGTATTTGGAGGAATGTATAGTCCTTCAATGAATAAACCATTAAGAGAAGTCACTCTACTAAAAGCGACATAAATTAGTCTCTACTGCACATGCGACGTTTTCCTGATATATGAACAACAATATTTTTGTATGTACTGCCTTGAGATTTGTGTATTGTGATTACTTCGGCAGGAGTTATTGGTATCTTTTTTCTCAAAATTTTGTATATACTATTTTGTCTCATTGCTATTACTCTAGTTTGGTGTTCAATGGGTGTACAATTTAAATTAATATTATTTTTTTTCATGTAACTTAGCCATGGGTTTCTTGCTTTTTTACCCACGTCTGGATCTTCAAATTCAATGAAAACTCTATTAATAAGTTTTTCTTTATTTTTATTATAACCCCATCCAACGTGTCTAAGACGACCACAAGCGCCATTTGTGAGTCCATCTTCAACATCGATATTTACAGTTAGCATATATCTTGTGTTTATTTTGGCAGGAATTTCGTATTCCAAATTCTGTGTCTTTTGAGGGGGCAAATTTTTAATATTTTCTAACAATTTAGCTTTTGTTTTTTCAGGAGCGTTCCCTGTTCATGCATCAATTGCTCTTAGGTATAACATTCGGTATCCATATTTTCCAAAGACATTCTATTGTATATGTCTTTTTGTTCGTTGGTATGGAACAAATGAATAGAGTCTCGTGGAGGATAGCATTGATTTTGAATGAGTGTTTGAATTTCTCTCGATTTAAACATATCATTCATTGAGTTATTTAAAGTTCCATTGGCTAAGTTATTGAGCGCTGTTGCAAATATATGATCATCTTTCTGGCGCATGATCTCATCTAATTCGTATATTGAGAATAATCTCCATAAATAAGGACCGCTTAAAACGGATAATGGATCACGTTTATCAACGTCGAATATCCAACCATCCATTACAGGTTGTAATTGGTTGAAATCGCCTAATGCTATTACGGATATTCCTCCAAAATTTTCTGGAGAATGGAATATCTCTTGAAGTCGTTTATTTATTTGATTGAACGTTCTTCGCCCTACCATTGATATTTCGTCGATTATCAAATATTTTAAATTCAATAATTTTGTACTTATAGTATTTAATATATTAGGTGGTAAAGGAGTCATAACATCGTTATTTACAAGCAAGTGAAACGTCGAATGTAATGTAATTCCTTTAATATTGAAGGCTATGTTACGTAGATAACTGTTGTGCTCCGGTTTTCGCAGCGCGTACAAAATTTGTAAGTGAGGTTGTCTCACCGTCGTATTTAGGAATTTCTAATGCTGCGTTTTGTATTCTAGCTTGCGATGTTGTGAAGTTAAATGCTTCTATTAGGGATCGAGATAAATCTGCATCTGCCATGTTGGAGTAACAAGTTTGAGCAGTTCCGAAATGGTTATTTAACAACGTCTAATGTATGCATGTGACTGAACTCGTTTGTGGTACCAACTTGATTAGGGTAGTTTGAATTGATAGGATTTCTAAGATGACAATGGGGAAGTTCCGAAATGGTTATTTAACAAACGTCTAATGTATGCATGTGACTGAACTCGTTTGTGGTACCAACTTGATTAGGGTAGTTTGAATTGATAGGATTTCTAAGATGACAATGGGGAAGTTCCGAAATGGTTATTTAACAAACGTCTAATGTATGCATGTGACTGAACTCGTTTGTGGTACCAACTTGATTAGGGTAGTTTGAATTGATAGGATTTCTAAGATGACAATGGGGAAGTTCCGAAATGGTTATTTAACAAACGTCTAATGTATGCATGTGACTGAACTCGTTTGTGGTACCAACTTGATTAGGGTAGTTTGAATTGATAGGATTTCTAAGATGACAATGGGGAAGTTCCGAAATGGTTATTTAACAAACGTCTAATGTATGCATGTGACTGAACTCGTTTGTGGTACCAACTTGATTAGGGTAGTTTGAATTGATAGGATTTCTAAGATGACAATGGGGAAGTTCCGAAATGGTTATTTAACAAACGTCTAATGTATGCATGTGACTGAACTCGTTTGTGGTACCAACTTGATTAGGGTAGTTTGAATTGATAGGATTTCTAAGATGACAATGGGGAAGTTCCGAAATGGTTATTTAACAAACGTCTAATGTATGCATGTGACTGAACTCGTTTGTGGTACCAACTTGATTAGGGTAGTTTGAATTGATAGGATTTCTAAGATGACAATGGGGAAGTTGACCCGAAGTCCAACTTCCTTAGTTGATTTCTGAAGGCGGTTAAGGTGCTCAAGAATAACAATGGGGAAGGTGTCCCGAAGTACAACTTCCTTAGTCGGTTCTTGAAAGACAGGACTTCAAAAATAACAATGGGGTAGTTGACCCGAAGTCCAACTTCCTTAGTCGGTTTTCGAAGTTGGTTAAGATGGGTGTTGGTATTTCAGGTTGAGTTAATACTAGTTCGGAGGGTATCCCACCGCTGTCACCAATTCTGTTACGTAGGCCGTAGTGGCTAGCGAGGCCTTTAAATTTGATAATAAAAATTTAGAAGTAACCAAAAAAAAAGAAACGACCGGAGGTAACGTGAATAATGTTTGAGTGAATTCCGAGCGGTAAGAATGCACTCAATGGTGGGTTCGCTGCTCGTTTAAGGTGTTGAAACACGCCTTGCTATTCCAACGTGGGTAGATATTCTCTGAAATGTTGAGGATGGGTAAGAGATATTTAAAAACGCGAGTAAAATGTGAGTTTACCATATATTGTTACAACCAATTTAAAAGTTTTCTATTAATTGTCGTGTACAGTGTTTCTATTATGAGAAATATCGGATAACAAAACCTAACTGTGTGTGAGGTTAAGGCAAGATGAAATTTGGTGGAACAGAAATCTATCAAAACTATGCGATATTCGGAAAGAGTAGTCTATGCAGCTCTATTTTGCCCGGTAACCGATCCAGCTTGTTCCCTAGGGTATGTTATAACGAATCCGTACCTAGGCCAGATTGCGAATACTACACTGAATCTAATACTCTAACGGTTAGAGCCACGAGTGACAACGTGCAGTCCGATCCTTTACGCGTGAAATTGAATGATTTTCTGAGCGTTTGTGCCATGATTTTGGCTGCTTATATAGTCGATTTTTGCTGATGCTCTAGGTACGGTTAGGACGTTAGGAATGCACTCGGCTAACCAGCTGGGTAGGTGGCACGGGCAATGCCCTGGGTAACGTGCTGAGTCTGCAATTATGCTCCCTGTCGGCTACGTTATTCTTCTGTTTAGGAATGAAGGTCGATATACGTAACAGCTGCTTTACCGGTATAAGCACACAGAAGTATATATACATTGTTGGGATCATTTCCCGGAATTGTATTGTAATGTCTTATTATCGTTTGTGTTAATGCTTCTATTAATTTGCTTTTTCCAACCCCAGCACCTCCATTAATAAAATGATGGATTATATTATCGGGATTGTTTCTAAAATTATATACAAAATCATGATGATATCTATATTGTTTATCATTAAGTTGTCTGATTAATGCGTAAAATTCATCGTTGGAAATTTGGTGCGGTAAATTTATATTCTGCACAATTTCAGTGGTCTTAAAATTGTTAGGAATTTCGATACCGATGTCAGCTTCTGCTTCCTCGATTTCATAGATAGCTAAACCTTCAACTCGTTTTGATTTATTATTTGGGTTGTTATTATTATCAACGTCGTTAGTTGGATCGTTTAGATCATCTTGTACATCTTGCAGTGCATCGTTTATTTCTTGTTCTATTGTATCTGTATAAATATATTTGATTCTATTTATTTTAATTTCATCAATTTTTTGTGTGTACAAGGCGATTATGTGCGACGTGTCATCGTTAGTAATGTCATTTCCATTTCTCCAATGAGTAAACAACATCAATTGTTCTCTGTAAAAATTACCTTCATCTTGCAAGACACTATAATTTCTGTATTTTATGATTTTGAAAGATTTTCGTTCGTAAATGTAGCCGTCGTTATTTTTCAATTTCAAAGATTTCTTTTTCCCAACTTCTAACAATTCATATAGTTCCGCATTGTCATCGTCGGCATCATCGACTTCTTGATTAGAATTGTTTTTTCTCAACGTTTTAGAGTATTGACATTTTGAAGCGAAATCAGCAAGACACCAGGTTTCCATTTTATCAGGTCTGTTTGTATAATGTTCTACAATACCAGCTTCTGTTATGTCAATAGAATTTGGATAGTTTTCCAAAATTTTTTGAAGCTCTATTCTTGATTTTATTAAATGACATCTTTCATTAGCGGGGGAAGTGTTAATATAAATGCACTGTCTTGAAGAGACAGATAAGGGCATACCCAGTAAATGATAAGCGATTTCTTGAGCTGAAATTTCTGTTTTGTTGATGAATACGTTAACGATACTGCGTAATTGTTGCTGTAAAGGATAATTACCTTTTTTCACTTCTTCGGCAGTATCTTTTAATAATTTCGATAGTCCGCGTTGACTTTTACCTATGTAATTAATAATGTAACAAATGCAAGCGTATGGATCTAGTATAAATTGTATATCCATATTACATTTCATTAAAGTTAAAATTAGTTTGTTATATGCGTTTATTTTTAATTCCTTGATGTTTCGTCGTAAATATATTGTAGGTCGTTTGAGGTTGTACTCAAATTATTCGGATATATTCGTTTTCATTCATGTTGATGTGCATTAGAAAATCGTTGATCAATTTTATATGGCTTATATTTTTATCTTTTCTGGCGATCAAATCAACAGTGTGTTTGATAGTAGTCCACTTCAAATCTATCTCTTTTTTAAAAATTTTATTCAATCCTTGTGTGCTTTTTGGTAAAAGAATTTTTGTACTCGTCATTGGTAATTGGGGGAATCCGAATCTACAGTAATTTGCGTCTGAACCAAATGATTTTTTTTGCATGTGTTATTATGTTTGTGTACTTGATAATTTATTAAATTTGATATTTCGGGATCATCTTTGCAAGTAATAAATTTGTCTATGAATTGCTCACATTCTTGAATGGAATTCTGACTTTGACGGCCAAAATGTGGAGCATCTTTTAGCCATAGCATGCAATGTACGTGTGGACTACCTCTATGTTGAAATTCTATTCTCTAATATTATTTTATTACGTTATGTTGTTCAAATATTCCATTCACGCATTTTAACAGTTTGAACAGTTCTTGAATGCGGTAATTGTAGTATCGCGCACATGTGATTGGGTCGCTTTGTATAAGTTTTATTTTTTCTTGCCATAATAAATTGTGGCATTCTTCTACGGTTATGTCTGTTTTATTCCAAATTTTATTCAGCATTATAATAAGTTCTGGCCATTTCATTTCTGCAGCTGAAATTGTTAAGAATATTTGTGGCAAACCACGTTGGCGCATAGTACTGAAAACGTTTTTTTTATTTAGTTCCCAATAAGCGGGGCTTGAACGATCTACTTGTAGAATTCGAAAGCCATCGTTTTGCTGAATCAATTGTTCCAGAACGTTGTTGTTCAAAGCATCTGTTACAGTTACGTTAACGGTCGAGCACTTTTTTCTTTAACTTATTTGAATATTAGAAGTCAATTTGTGTATTTGTGTGCGACAATAACTTAGCATAAGTTTTGGGATTTTGAATGCACAACGTCTATCATACATGCGTGCCTCTAATTTAGCTATTTGTACTAAACTGATTTTAGTTTCTAATGTTCGTCGTTGACCACAGTAGATTGTCGGGAATGCTAGTTCTTCCATATCTTAATCCATTAATAATGATATTGGACATTTATTTTCACCTGGAGCGAATTTAATAGCTGTAAATTCGTCCAGCAATAAAGTTTCTTCGTCGATTGGATTTATTGGTTCATCATTTACTGTTTCATCCCAATTATCGATGTTAGCAACAGTATTTGCATTATTATTGTTCATAATATTAATATCATTATTAACATTAGCATTGTGATTGTTGCCTTCATTATTGATAATAATATTATTATCATTGTTATCATTAGTATTATTATGATTGTTGTTTTCATTGTTGATAATAATATTGATATCATTGTTTCTATTATTAGTATTGTGATTGTGGTTTTCATTATTGTTTTGCGATTCTAACCAATCATGGGAAAGTGTGATATTGTGTAGTTGATATAGCGGTTGATTAGTTAAGTATGCTGCTGCAATATATACTTTGTTTGGTATAATCGTTTCAAACGAGTATGGATTTTTGTCTCTCATTCTTCTCATAAGTTTTATTTGGATCGTTTGAACGTCATCGACTGCTCGTGGGAGAATTGAAACATTGCTATCGACATTGGTGGGTACATTCACGCAATTACCTCGAAGACCAAATTGTTTATCAATTCCAAGGTGACGTATTTGCATGAATGGCAGTCGAGGTGATATTAGTCTTTATTCCAATGGGGTCAGATTTTTTAACGGTGGTAGAATTTCATGGAATTCTAAACCGTTGATTAAAGCTAACTTGGGTACACGATTGTTAAAAATACCGTTTTTGCAAGTTTGACATAATATAATTTTATTGTTACTTTTAATTTTGCAAATTTCTTCCCAATTCGATACATGGTTTTTATGAGTAGTCATGGACGTGTCTGTGTAACACTGAACTGATTTTTTAAAGAAAAGACCGCCACAACATGAGCAAATCCAAGTAGGTCCTTCTCGTATTGCTTTCAAGATAATTTTGCAAATTTCTTCCCAATTCGATATAAGGTTTTTATGAGTAGTCATGGACTTGTCTGTGTAACACTGAACTGATTTTTTAAAGAAAAGACCGCCACAACATGAGCAAATCCAAGTAGGTCCTTCTTGTATTGCTTTCAAGTAATTTTCAATTTTTTTCATAAAGTGAGGTCGATTTTGTAGATTAAAAGGATCATGATGGTTTTGACAGTTAGAAGTTGTATTTAATAATAGTAAAGTATTAATCAATTTTGTTTGTTTTTTTGTTTTGTACAGTGTTCTTTTTTTTTCGTATTGTTTTCATGTAATTACGGTGTTTATTAAGATATTGTTGTTTGAGTTTGTTTTTCTGTATTCTTATATTTCTTAGTATTATTAAATTTAATTTGTGTTTTTGGAATTTGTAATCTATGTTGTTTAATTTTAATCTAAAGTTTGATTTTGATTTTCGATTTTTATGAGAAAGAAGTTTCTTACTTTTTGTTTTGTATTCATTACAATTTCTTTTGTTTTTCATTACAAGTTTGTAACGTTGTTGTGATTTGGTGGAATACACGTGTTTGTTTCTATTGTGTGTAATCTTCGATTTTTTATTCTACTCGGTTTGTTTAATAATCGGTTCAGATGTATCAATGTTAGACTGAGAAAAGTTCAATATATTTGTTTCAAAATCCATTTCTGGATTATTAATAGCTTTTAAGGTTGTGTTGGATTCATGTGTAGTATTTTTTGTTCTTATTAATAAGTCAAACTGTCCATTGTTATTGTTAGGATCAAGAGAAAAAAGAAAGTATATTTGTTCGTTATTGTTACTGTTAAAATTACATTTGGAAATAATTTTATAGTTAGCTTTGCAATTCGGATTTATTCGTACAATTTCTACTGTTTTAAAATAAGTTTTTGAAAAATCATTGTTTCGTATTCTGTTCCATTGTTTGCATTTATTCCTGAATTTGACATTTTGTAATAATAAGAATCTTTGTTGTTTATATTATGTACATTATTTACTGATATTTGTTCATTATTCCAATGTTGATAAACATATTTTACTATCATGAACCTTATGGATTCGTGATGTATATCGCTTTTATAAAGAGCGTAACTCATTGCACGAAATAAACTGTTTTCGTCTTTACATATATTTACGCGATTAAAACTTTCAATTTTGTAATTAAAATCCGATTTATTTTCATCCTCCAGACTCAAATTAGAAAGATTCAATATCACGTCATTTGATTCATGTATATCAATTATTTTTTTACGTGGCATAGTTTTTATTTTATTAGGTATTTTTATTATCACTGATGGTTTTACTATTGGTATCAGTAAATCGTAATGTCCACTCTTATCTTCAGAACTGCCCGAGAAAAGCAAGTGTACCGATTTTTCATTATTATTATTAAAAGGATTATGTTGAATAACAATCTCATAATATTCTCTACTTGTATTAGACGGTCGTAAAATTATAAACGATTTAGAATATATTTTAGAAAATATAATAATTTCGTATTCCGTCCCGTATGTTATATTATCTCCTTTTAACATGGACATGAATTGACGGTAATAGTTAATGTGTGCTATTTCATTTACGTTTTGTACAGCTATTTGTTCGTTGCTCCAATTACGTTCTACATAGTTAATTATTTCTAATCTCATCATTTCGTGATATATATAAATTCATGACGATATATCGTTCTAATTTTCCTCTTACATTTTATGAACATCTCAGTTAATACATTGACAGTATAGGAACTGAATCCGACAATTCATAAATAATTGGCGGAGAAACATAAGTATGTCTTGAAAGAAATGTTTTTTCCACTTTATGTATCACGAGATTCGGTCGAGTCTTGCGCCAAGTACAGGCAACCGACTATATACAGAGTGTTCGTTATGAAATGCACTGTAGTAACATCGTTGCATTCCTTGTCAAATTCTAATGATTACGTATATTTTCATCTTTTATTTCATATATCAAAATTTCAAGATAATTAATGTTGAAGTTTCAGTAAAGCGACCAATCAGAGCGCGTTTAAACGGAGCGTAGATGACGTCGCGAGTCAGCCCGCAAGACCTGCTTACACTAGGCCAATAACACTAAGAGTATCGTCGTAGTGTCCCTGTTTATCTGCATGTAATTGAGTGAGATACAATCGCTCGCTGTAACGTCAGTGAATTTCAGAAGGTACCCTTTATTCCTTATAATGTCTATTCCTTTAATGTGACAAGATAGT
The DNA here is from genome assembly GCF_000341935.2 of Cephus cinctus. Lineage (NCBI taxonomy): Eukaryota > Metazoa > Arthropoda > Insecta > Hymenoptera > Cephidae > Cephus > Cephus cinctus. The sequence goes on along the minus strand of NW_014333221.1, from coordinate 1,389 downwards.
TGTAGCAACGTATTACGTTTTGAGTGGTCCTGAAAAGGACCGATTTTGATCTACGCATGACCGAGCTTGGATCTGAACATGCTAATCTGCAACAATTACATACATTTTCTATGATAATGATTATTCTGAAACAGTAAATATTGTAGAGTACATTAAATTTTATCAGGATGTCGCCGATTAGGGTACCTAATTGCATATTCTTGCGCTGTTTGTGTAACACCCAATACATGTTGCAATATTCTCTCACAAAATAATCACTCGTAATGCGATCTTGTAGTCGAAACAACATAAATCAAACTGTCTCCGCAATATGAAGCGAAATAGATTGTAATTTGTAAACAGTAATAAGTGTACTGCAGTTGAATGACTTGTTTACAAATTACAACTTATTTCACTTCACATTGCGGACACAGTCAGTTCGCATTATGAGTAATTATTCTGTGAGAGAATATTGCGACATGCATTGGGTGTTAGCTCAATGTAATAGCAACCAAACACAAACACTTTTATATAAAGGTAATAATCTAAATAAACTGCGTCGATTCAAAAACTGTGCTTATTTGGATAACTCTTGTACGCAAGCGTCGTTAGTTTTTTCCAAAATGGCGATCTGATAGCTATAGGTATACCAGAACGTATATAGTGTGAGCACGGTCGTATGATTTTGGTTTCAGTTTATGTTGTGTAGCCTGGTGTAAGACTAGTACTACTTTAGTCAGCGTATCTTTCTTATGATTTTTCTATGGCTATGTTTACGAAATTTTGTCGTCTGCTGCAGTGGAGGTTAGATTTTATCATTGTTGCGGTGTAATGTTTGTGTCATTGTTTAATGCATATGTATGGGATTCGATTGAGTATTTGAAGTAATTTAAGTTTGCTTCGACGATTTACGAATTTAAGATAATAAGAAACGAGCAAGTTTTATGAACAAGAGATGAAAGAGAAGCAGTACAAGCATTTGATGTACTTGTTATCACAGAGCACACATTTTGTAACTTTTTTATGAAAAAATGTGATACAAAGAACAAGAATAAGAATGTCCTAAAAAGAGCAGGTACGGAAGAAGTCGAATCACCTATCTCTAAGAAAATAGGTCGCAAAGGAAAGTAACATACTGAAGATGCTGCTGCTGAAGAGAAAACTGTTAGTAAAAGTTTTTTAATTTATTGATTCTATTTGACTATTTAATTGATTTAATTGATTGAATGATAATTTATATTTATATATATTTACAAAAGCCTAAAAGAAGCAAAAAGAAAACGAATCTAAGTCTAGACAAGACTACTGAAAAAATGGCATCTATGCATATGGAAGAGGCTAGTGAAAAAAAAGGAAATATCAAAATAAATATAGTTAAATAATTATTCGTTTGTGTGAGATTTTATTATA
>NW_014333220.1:0-1549 GCF_000341935.2 Cephus cinctus | reverse complement strand
GTCTGTCCCAGACTGTCCCAGACTCTCGCAGACTGTCCTAGACTGTTCCCAAAATATCCCAGATGGTCCCAGACTGTTCCGAAAACATTCCAGACGGTCCTAGACTGTTCCAGAAGAATCACAGTCGGTCCCAATCTGTCCCAGAGAGTCCTAGAGAGTCCCAGACGGTCCCAGTCTGTCCGAGACTGTCCTATATTGTTCCAAAAATATCCCAGTCGGTCCCAGATTGTCCCAAACTGTCCCAGACTGTCCCAGGCAGTCCCAGACTATCCCAGAATGTTCCAGAAGAATCCCAGACGGTCCCAGTCTGTCCCAGACGGTCCCAGTCTATCCCAGACTGTTCCAGAAGAATCCCAGACGGTCCCAGTCTGTCCCAGACGGTCCCAGTCTATCCCAGACTGTTCCAGAAGAATCCCAGACGGTCCCAGTCTGTCCCAGACGGTCCCAGTCTATCCCAGACTGTTCCAGAAGAATCCCAGACGGTCCCAGTCTGTCCCAGACGGTCCCAGTCTATCCCAGACTGTTCCAGAAGAATCCCAGACGGTCCCAGTCTGTCCCAGACTGTCCCACTCTGTCCCAGACTGTCCCAAACAGTCCCAGGCTGTTCCAAAAATATCGCAGTCAGTCTCAGACAGTCCCAAACAGTTCCAGACTGTTCCACAAAAATCCCAGTCTGTCCCAGACGGTCCCAGACTATCCCAGACTGTTCCAGAAGAATCCCAGACGGTCCCAGTCTGGCCCAGACGGCCCCAGACAGTCCCAGACTGTACCAAAAAAATCGCAGCCTGTCCCAGTCTGTCCCAGACTGTCCGAGACTGTTCCAAAAAAATTCCAGACAGACCCAGGCTGTTAAAGAAAATTTCCTGTCGGTCCCAGTCTGTCCCAGACTGTCCGAGACTGTTCCAAAAAAATTCCAGACAGACCCAGGCTGTTAAAGAAAATTTCCTGTCGGTCCCAGTCTGTCCCAGACTGTCCGAGACTGTTCCAAAAAAATTCCAGACAGACCCAGGCTGTTAAAGAAAATTTCCTGTCGGTCCCAGTCTGTCCCAGACTGGCCTAGACTGTTCCAAAAATGTCCCAGTCGGTCCCAGACTGTCCCAGACTGCCCCAGACAGACCCAGGCTGTTAAAGAAAATTTCCTGTCGGTCCCAGTCTGTCCCAGACTGTCCGAGACTGTTCCAAAAAAATTCCAGACAGACCCAGCCTGTTAAAGAAAATTTCCTGTCGGTCCCAGTCTGTCCCAGACTGTCCGAGACTGTTCCAAAAAAATTCCAGACAGACCCAGCCTGTTAAAGAAAATTTCCTGTCGGTCCCAGTCTGTCCCAGACTGTCCGAGACTGTTCCAAAAAAATTCCAGACAGACCCAGCCTGTTAAAGAAAATTTCCTGTCGGTCCCAGTCTGTCCCAGACTGTCCGAGACTGTTCCAAAAATATCCCAGTGTGTCCCAGACGGTCCGAGACAGTCCCAGACAGTTCAAAAAATTCACAATCTGTCCCGGACGGTCCCAGACAGACCTAGACTGTTCCAAAAATATCCCAGTCGGTTCCA
>NW_014333219.1:0-19768 GCF_000341935.2 Cephus cinctus | reverse complement strand
TCAAAGCGATCCCATCCGACCAAAACCATTTGTTGATAGCAACCCTCACTCTGTCATCGGACAGTCAGACGGATAATAATCCTCAGTCATCGGATTATTATCGACATTTACTCCCTCCCACGTGACCAGAACGCACTCGCACGTCGCCTTCGGTACATTTCCTTAGCGATTCTAGAGATTCCAGCACATTGACGGCTTAAGTGCGACATCCCGCGCAAGTTATATCCTAACGGAAAAATTCTGAGCGTCCGCTCGAATTTGGCCTTACTACTTTCCCAATATATCTCCTTTGGAGTAATGTTCTGAGCGATTACCCGCTCGAATATTACTACTTTCCCAATATATTTCCTTTAGAGAGGTGTTCTGAGCGATTACCCGCTCGAATATTACTACTCTCCCAACATATCTCCTTTAGAGTGATGTTCTGAGCGATTACCCGCTCGAACTCAGTATAACATCCCGACCATTACAGGCTCGGAGCGGAACCCGCTCGAGTGTTGTATGATCAAATCCTAGACACAACCAGTTATTCCTGCATATACTCCGAACCGACAGCGAGTGCACCGGTAGAAGGGGGCTGTGTCGATGGCCAACGATAAGGTTGACACGGATTAATATTATTATTACCGGCAATTGAGGGCTACCAAAATCAAGCCCGACCTCTGCTGCTCGTCTCGGGAATTATTACGAAATCTCATGGTACGCCGCGCGGGAGTGAAAAATCGGGAAAACCGGGCGGAAGCTGTAGCCAGTGGTAAAGTGAAGCATTGTGATCATCATATCGGAGGACCCGTGGAACCAAGCTCCTATATAGCAACACGCTATAAGGAAAGACCTGTGGCGATAGTGAAGCCAATAATGGCTAACCGACTGTACGTGCATCCGGGCCCTTCGACATCCGTTGAACCAGTCACCATCGACCAAGAAATCGCCGTTGTAACTCTGGAGTAAGATTTGGAAATATCCGGCAGGAATACTAGAAACATGATGGAAATCTGGATAATAGCGCTTTTGATCCTTGTGACTCCGGGGGAGGGGAGTTTGAACGACCAGAATTCGCATCAGAACATTGCGATAAAAGATCTTCCCGGATTATATTATGAAAGGGTGACTCCGCTACGATTATAAAATGTAGATTGGAGAGTAAGTGTCTTTATAGAAGTGGAAAAATTCAAAAATAGGGAGACAGATGCACATCACCGCATCACGGTTGCAACAACTCCATGAGGATCACGTAAGCGAGTCCCGAAGAGTGGATAAGTTGTACGACGGAATAGATGGGCTTTGGAAACAGCTACAAACCTTGGACAAGGAGAATGCAAAGATCAAATTTAATGCGGAGCTAACGAGATTCGCGTATCGTGCTCAATTAAAACTGGAACAGTACGTAAAGGTTGGAGAGGAATACATCCGAGTGATCTCTGCGGCGCGAGATGGCCGATACGATCCAGCCATTCTACATACAGATCAATTAACAGCGATCTCCCGGGAAATTCAACTTCAAGCTCCAGAGTTTGAGTTTCCATTGGCCGTAGAGTCTTTAAGGAGCGAAATCTTAGCACGTATAGTACGCAGTGACCTAGTGTTCCATCGAGGCCGCCTCATTATCGTACTACATATCCCGTTACTCGACAGAACGCGTTATCAGTTATATCACATGCACCCATGGCCCGTACCTCAGGCAGGAGGTCAAATAGGGTCGGCTTACATAACTCCGGCCGCTCCATACATTGCCATTTCAGAAGACCGAAGAACCTACTTTTTGGCGGATGCACTATACATTGCGGCATGTGTGCGAGTAATTTCCAATTACATTTGTACTATAGAAGCACCCGTCTATGAAGTATCTGTCACTGGAAGATGCGAAATAGAAATGCTGACTCGTCCATCGATATCAGCTTATCAGCAGTGCAACGTCCGTGTCACTCCATGGCATGGTCCATTCTGGAAACACCTGCCTGCTCAAGGGGGTTGGTTGTACTCACTTGCTCAACCAGAAACGGTACACATACTCTGCCCGGCACTAGTTGACGCCACCGAGAAATTAAGTGGCGCAGGTGTATTTCACCTCAGTGCGAATTGCGTAGGACGGACGCGTAGAGCAACGTTGACTGGAATTAGAGCTTATGAAAGCCAGCAGCAATATTTCTACGCTCCCGAAGCCATCCTAAATGTGACCCTGATAGCACCAATACTAAAGGATCTTCCGGACGAGAGGATATTGCCGTCAGCAATAGACGAACCCAATGGGAATTCGCACTCATGAAAGTATCAGCAAGATGGCGAATCGCTATTTGATATCGAACAGAAGATCATGGAGATTGGGACGCACAGAAGAAACAAGCAGCAGCAGCAACAGTGGACCATCGTTGGCTTTTCCCTCCAGGGGCTCTTCGTGCTGGTTCTCTGCGGTTACTTTTGTAAAAAGTTTATCTGGAAACGAAACTGTTGTGGATGGTTGACTCCCCGGAAGAACGACGTTGAAGCAGGGGAAACAATGCCTTTACCCCGTAGACGCACAGGCCACCTGTATCGTATCCGCAACGGTGGTACAAGAGCCACCATGAAAGACGCTAGCGAACCCGAGGCCCGGGTCCCACCAACAACCGTTGCCATCGGGATTCTCCCGCGCCAAGAGGCTCAGGTTGATTAATACTACGCTATGTCACTAGACATAACACTATTCATAGGAAAATTGGTCACAATAGGAAAGGCAAGACTAACATCAAGAAACAAAAACCGAGTATTCTAGTTAAAAGTGCAAATTTTTATTGCAATTAATGGACATTACTGGGTAGCAAATAACCGGCCCAGTCCGACTGGGTCCTCCTCGTCATTGGGATCTGCCCATAGGATCCCGCTGCGAGACCTCAGCCACTGACGATGTTGCTGTATGGATGTCCTCTCATTGACTGTTGCCCGCCAAGAGCGACCCCTCCGCCTTGACGGAATCAGGATTGCCCCAATGTCCTAAAGCCAAAGGGAATAATGATAAAACGATTCCTCAGGAAGGGAGTAGATAACAAACGACGAATAATAATAGCGGGAACTTACCAGCAACACCTGCAGCTCCACTGGAGGTGGCCCTTCACAGACGAAAACACCATATATCCCGTGCTTTGCTACCTTGACGTGCTCCATTGCTCGGATGCAGTTGTAAGACTGAGAAATCAGGGACGTGAGGCTCCTCAGGAAAAGCCTCCGGGGACCAAGGGAGATTAAGTGGTACAAGGAAGGGGCACAGACGACAAAGGATACCTTTAGCAAAAATTGCAACGGTGGCAGTCGCAGAAAAAAATACTGCCAATGCGATAGTCTTACTAGAATAATAATTCAGGCCCTGTCAGCGTATTCATAAGCTTAAGTAGTAGCGTAAGACCTTCACTTACCGTAAGAAAATTTTTATATATACACTTGTCAAAATCTTTACCATGCGTGGCCCTAGAGCATCGAGGTGTCGTCGGATTGCTTGCCAAAGGCGATTGAATCGACGAGGGCGTCGATACTTAAGGGGGGGATGCTGTCACGTGCCGTGCCTTTTGCACTTGGATTTCACACACACATATATGCAACAGAAAAACCACGCGAGCTCGGAGATGCCGACTCCAGCAAAATGTGAAGAAGCTAGCTTCCGGTCTTATCGCACCAAGAACGTGCTGAAACGTGTGAACTGAAAATTCCTGGACTCACGCGAGCGGGTAAAATCGCTGAATTAGTAAGATTTGCCCCTACCTGTCCACCTACTTTCAGCAGAAAGTAGGATGGAGCAGGGAAGGTAAATCAGTCTCCAGATACACACCAGAGCGCATAGTTCGGGTTGGAATAGCTCCTCACAAATTGCATCGCGCGGCGGCTATCATTCTCACGCGAGTTCCGCGTACTATTACCTATCGCCGTATGTAAGTCGATTAAGACGTATCGAGCCCTACGATTTGCACGCGTAGCGTATCAGTCAATGTGAGTTTAGATGTTAGTATTCTGATTTTTGCCACGAACAATATTGTCGTGTAGTTTAAGTGATCACCAAAGTGAAGGATCTCGAGTCGTGTGAAGAAGAATTGCCAACACCAAGGCAGCGTGGGCATCTAACGTTGCACGCCGAATGAACGTATGAGAGTGAGTACGCAAGAGTGAGTGTGGACACGGCATTACGAGATCATTGTAACCTAGCTGTAAGACCATCTGGCACTTTCTTTATTTTCATTGGGATTACTGCATCTTTGATTTAAATAGACCATACACCAATTCCTCCACCTAACGGCAATCCAAAGGACCGGGCCTGTATAGGACGGCAGTCAAGAACTTACCCAGAACAAAAATAAATATAAACTTCCACGCGTAGCGTGGGAGATTAACTTTGTTAGACGTGTGATAACGCCCTGCACGTCACAGCTGTATAGGTGCTGAGTAGGACTGTATCCGGTTTCATACATCACCATACAAGACTCGAAGGTATTTGATTATCCCTTTACAAAATCTTCCTTTGCGTTATACCTTCCATTAATGTTATTTTAAATATTTTTGTATAAATTATTTCAGGACATATTAATACTGTACATGGAAAACTTTCTATACCAAAGAAGGAAGGAGAAACAGCAGCAAAGGCATTACTCTTCTTTAACAACTTATTTGATTCTGTGAACGGACATACTAGAAAACCGGAGACTCTTCTGCGCGTTGTAGTATCTGATCACAGTCCTCACAAATCATTTTGGCGTAGTGCAGTTACGTGAGATCAATTTTAATCAACTTTACTTCGGAGCATCAAATTAATATGTGGTGCAAAAAAATAAATCAAATTTTATGCAGTAAAGCACGACGAAGCAAAGATCGTAGCTTCATTGTTAAAGAGGCATTTCGAAAGTATAATGCTGTACATAATAAAGCCCGTAAAACCTAGATTTTATTGTTGTGTTAAAACGTTATTTCCTAATAACCTTGTGACGTACTGGACCACGATGGTGGCCCAGGGTCTTGCAAATACAGCTATCTCAAAAACTACGGGGTGAGGGGAACGCAAAAGAAAGGGGGACACGTGGTAGAATAAAAATAAAGTATAATTAACAACGCAAAGTACAGTAATCAATGTAGAACCAAAAGCTAACAGAACAGAAACGAAAATAACAGAAAAGAGAAGAGAATACGGCGGCAGGTGAGTGCACGCCCTGTCACGCGTGGGCTCGCGCGGACGCACGCGGCCTAGGAAGAGTTTAAAGGGACTCGGTGGAGGGAAGGGGGTTTCGGGGATGGAGGGGGAGTTTATGGGCGCCAGCTACTTGTACGGCGTAGCACCGACGAGTGACCCCGAAAGGTCCTCGTTTGTTTACTCGACGGGATATGGCACGGCTAGCGGAGGGAGAGGTGAGGGGGGTCTCAGGGAGGGAGGTTCCCGATCGCCAAATGGCTACTTTATAAATTACCTCGGTGGGAACGCGAAAATGGGCAGGGAAGGGAGAGGGCACGGGGGTTTTCTAAAAAGGGCGCAAAATACTCTAAACGCACGCAATGTACCACTGGCCGCACGCGGTTGGCGGAAGACCAGAGCCCGTAAAACCTAGATTTTATTGTTGTGTTAAAACGTTATTTCCTAATAACCTTGTGACGTACTGGACCACGATGGTGGCCCAGGGTCTTGCAAATACAGCTATCTCAAAAACTACGGGGTGAGGGGAACGCAAAAGAAAGGGGGACACGTGGTAGAATAAAAATAAAGTATAATTAACAACGCAAAGTACAGTAATCAATGTAGAACCAAAAGCTAACAGAACAGAAACGAAAATAACAGAAAAGAGAAGAGAATACGGCGGCAGGTGAGTGCACGCCCTGTCACGCGTGGGCTCGCGCGGACGCACGCGGCCTAGGAAGAGTTTAAAGGGACTCGGTGGAGGGAAGGGGGTTTCGGGGATGGAGGGGGAGTTTATGGGCGCCAGCTACTTGTACGGCGTAGCACCGACGAGTGACCCCGAAAGGTCCTCGTTTGTTTACTCGACGGGATATGGCACGGCTAGCGGAGGGAGAGGTGAGGGGGGTCTCAGGGAGGGAGGTTCCCGATCGCCAAATGGCTACTTTATAAATTACCTCGGTGGGAACGCGAAAATGGGCAGGGAAGGGAGAGGGCACGGGGGTTTTCTAAAAAGGGCGCAAAATACTCTAAACGCACGCAATGTACCACTGGCCGCACGCGGTTGGCGGAAGACCAGGCTAACACTCAAAAAGATCTTCTAACGCAAAAGGGCCGGTCCACGTGGGGACGGCTCGTAATATCCAAAAAGGGAGATCTACTATTTCTCAAACTCTAAAGCAAAAAGGGGGTAGGGAAGGGAGAAAAAGAAAACGCAATCATACGCAGAACAGTACTCACTCAATAGTTCGCAACACTGTAATCAAATATTCGCAATTATCACAATTATCTCACTCTCACTCGACTCGCACTCAACGCTACAGAACCCTGGCTCGAAGTGACGATCTCTTCGGTGTTTCCGGTCCTCGTTGTTTCCGTCACAGGCCTCCAGGGCCTCGGGGATTGGTGGGTCTGCCCAGCTGAGAGGGCTACGCGCTTTGGCATTGGTCGGCAGTTCCGGCATGGCAGGGCATTAGTCCTTTTCATATTTAGTGGACTGCCGGGCCTTCCAGGCCTCGTGGCGGCGGCACGGCGCTGGCTTCGCCGGCGCTTGGGCTGGCTGTCGCGCACCGGGCAACATGCCGGCTTCCAGGCCTGTCAAAATCCTCCCGGGCACGTCCGCGGTCTCGGAGGGAGAGGGCTCCGCCGCTGTCACACGGGACTTTTTCCTGCCCGTGTGACGGGACTGCACCGGGGCTGCATATATTGGTGGCGATGGTGGTGGCTGGGCATCCATCCCACGGGCGGCTCGATCTGTTGTTCCTCCTGCCCATGCCATCCCTGCCTTCCACTGCCTCGGCGACGTAGCTGCTCTCGCGGTCCATCCAGGGATGCTGTCCTCGTGGCAGGTCCACGACGGTGTCCTCGATGCGGGTGTTTGTTGTTGGTCCTCGAGCCTGTGCCCTACGGGGAAGGGTGACAGGGAGGGAAGGGTGCAGGGAGGGGGTCTTAACTCTAAATACAACAAACCTAAAACACTAAATAAACGCAATAAACGGTAATACCCAATACAGTACGCAATTCTCGTGCTCGGGGCCAGTGGTGCCCTCGAGCCAGGTGACGGGGAGGAGTTTATTGTAATATTTTTGTTACAACCTATAGATTAAGAATAAGGATCTTTAAGCTTCAATAATGCAAAGCCGGTAGCCTAGTGCTTTTTGAATAACCCGCTACGGACAGCTATATTGATTTTTAGTTTCTCTTTGACGAGTTCACACAGATGGCACTTTAGTACCAGTGTTTACTTTTCACAAGAGGAGAGTTGCCCACCCCTGGGTGGCACTGTAAAGCGTGTGTTTTCTATTGTCGACGCGTCACCTGGACGGAGAAGCTTCGAACCAGACCCACGTTTTTGATTGGTTAAGCGTATGCATCAGAGTACTCTAAGCAAACTCCACGCGTGTATAACAACTGAAATACTGTTTTCCCAATATGTACGTCACGGTAACTAACAGCCGTATTTAACATGCGTGAAGTTGCCCTGCCAAATTTTATTTTTTAAACTTTTTTTATTCCAATCGTTTGATAGTCGTTTGACAGTGTTTGATAGTCTTGTAAAAATGTTTGATAGTCAATAGTTTTTTCAGAAAATCAAAATCAAAATCTGGTTTGAAGTTAGCCGGCACTTTTTTGTTTCTAGGCGGATTTTGTTTTTCCGGAGTTCAATCGATGCAAAATCGTTTGGTAGTTGCGAATTAATTAATAAAAACGTTTGATAGTCCATCGTTTGCAAGAAAAATGAGAAAAACCATATGCGTATCAAGGATCCCAATCCATACGATACAATCGATTCCTCGATCGGTGTATCCATTGACTTAGACAATATAACAAACTTTTTTTACTTCCAATCGTTTGATAGTCGTTCGATAGTGTTTGATAGTCTTGTAAAAACGTTTGATAGTCAATAGTTTCTTTCAGATATCAGTGTCGCGATCAAATGCATCCAATGAACAGAGAAACAACGATGTGCTCTCCGCTCTCGGCTCATTTTCGAACACACCTATAGTTCTCCGGCGCACATGGAAAAGCTTCAACGAATGGACTTATAGCTTTTCCAGGGCTCAATCGATGCGAAATCGTTTGATAATTACGAATTGACTAATAAAAACGTTTGATAGTCAATAGTTTCTTTCAGATATCAGTGTCGCGATCAAATGCATCCAATGAACAGAGAAACAACGATGTGCTCTCCGCTCTCGGCTCATTTTCGAACACACCTATAGTTCTCCGGCGCACATGGAAAAGCTTCAACGAATGGACTTATAGCTTTTCCAGGGCTCAATCGATGCGAAATCGTTTGATAATTACGAATTGACTAATAAAAACGTTTGATAGTCCATCGTTTGCAAGAAAAATGGGAAAACCATATGCGAATCAAGGCTCCACGTAGGATTTGAATGATTTTTTTGCAATCGTTTGTAGGTCGTTTGTAGGTATTTGATATTGCATCCACGACGTTTGATAGTCCATCATTTATTTATAATATTAAAATTATGTGACGTCCTGATCGTCGCCACTGTCGTTTTCGCGGCAAATTCGACTGCGTGAATCTGGCGAGGTGGGTTCGTTAGCCACCAAAGCTCTGATGAGCACTCCAATGGTGTTCAATCTTCTGTAGATATGTTGATTTCTGGTACGATGATGTTATTGGTCTTCAACTGAATAAAGGGTTTAGAAATAAATATGCAGCTGCTTTTGGAGATCACTATAACTAACTTTATTTATTTTAATTATAATGTGATTTAGTCTAAATCAATCTATCTTAACTGAATCTAGATAATTGACTCTACGATATACACTCGAAGTACACCCTTCAAGACCAGAAATCGAACTGCCCTTCTGGATCCCAAGAGATACAGTCCTTCATACTTCTCATGCATGCATCCGCACTCATACACATTCATGTGTATGTACACCCTTTGTGGAGGCCCAGCGTGTGGCGCCTTGCTGTCCTGGCCCAAGCTCGAGGGTCTTGTCTTATGCACAAAGGACTCATGCACACCCTATCCTCAGTTTATTTGGGGAAGCACATGGACAGCGTCATCCCTTAACCGAAAACTCCGCTAGCCCGTCGATACTCTCAAGTGACTTGATTTATTGCCAGGAGTGAGAGTTCTTGAGAAACTCATTCGGTTAGGATAGCAATAAACAAATGGCCCATGCTTACATTCTTTGTAGCCCATATGTTTATGCACGTGTAGCGGCTAGAAAGCTTTCTCGGAATTGTTTAGAATATTTATTTATGCGTTAATGGCAGACTGAGAAAATCGAAGTATTGACTTCTGATTTAGAGACAGAAATCGTGATTCCATTTTAATCCCTCATTTGAATTCGCCGCTCAATTCTAATGAGATTATTTACCACTAGGCCGCGACGTAACAATTAATTTTCTAGGGAATTTTTCTTTATGTTAGCCCCTCATTCAAATATTTTATAAACTAATCGTGTTTTGCTCATATGCAATCGTTTGTAAGTCGTTTGTAGGTACTTTATATGTCATTGATGATATGAAATAATTGATTCTTTAATCGTAAATAATGAAAGAAATTTTATCTACGGAATTCCATAAACTGCATCTAGCACGCATGCGTGAAGACTTCAATATGTCAAATCACATTTTACATGTACTCATCTGTATATTGTTATTAAATATTGCAATCCGAGATATCATATATTTATTAGTGCTCTTTTCTTAGTTCTGAAATATTTACAATTGTACAGTTTAGTATTTACTATTTCATATACATTAAATTGATTGGAATTCTCTACCAACATAAGCCAGCTATTTAGATTGAAAGAATTTAAAATTTTTTTTTAATAGTAGTACTCTTCCTACTGCTGTTTAGGTGATTGTACAAATTACGTCTGGACACCGGTATCTCTTCTGGCAAAGAAAAGACCAGAATTCAAGGTGTTTAGGGAGAAATCTAATATCATCGCAACATAAGAGTTTCGAGGTGTTTTTCCTTGTATAAATTATTTTACTAATAAATACTGTAAATACATAACTATCCAAGTATACTTTTAAGTACTAGAATAAATTAAATATATATTTACAATTGTGATGGAGGTAACAGTATTTATGTACAGATAAAGGTACGTTCCATTCACATTAAGCATCCAAAACAGTCTATTTTTCAAGAAAAATTGTTGATACATGTTTATCCATTGTTTGAGCATCCATTTCTGTAAAAAAATATAAATTATGCATGATGCTGTACGCTATGTGCATCAAGTTCAATAAATTGATAAGAAAAATTACCTTTTGAATAAGAAAACCGAGAACAGATTACACAGTATTTGCTTCTCTGTAGATAATAACTGCTTCAAACTCTACCTAGCATTCAGAAGAGATTCAAAATTTCTGATGACACAATTATCACATCGTGATTCGTTTGCTGCATTTATCATATAACCTTAAGAGTGCTGCACGACCTTGTTTTATAATCATCCACTTAATTAACAATTTCATGAATATGGAATAGTAAATACTAAACTCTACAATTGTAAATATTTCAGAACTAAGAAAAGAGCACTAATAAATATATGATATCTCGGATTGCAATATTTAATAACAATATACAGATGAGTACTTGTAAAATGTGATTTGACATATTGAAGTCTTCGCGCATGCGCGCTAGATGCAGTTTCTGGAATTCCCTAGATAAAATTTCTTTCATTATTTACGATTAAAGAATCAATTATTTCATATCATCAATTACATATAAAGTACCTACAAACGACTTACAAACAATTGCATATGAGCAAAACACGATTAGTTTATAAAATATTTGAATGAGGGGCTAACATAAAGAAAAATTCCCTAGAAAAGTAATTTTAATCAGAGATGAGTAGGGAGATTGCCAATGAGCCTGTTTTTGGTGATGGCAATTTTTCTTTGGTTTCGGCACGCCACCTTAGCGAAGGGCCCTCGAAGCAGTTCCACGTTTTTGATTGGTCGTGTATATATAGTAATACTACACGTGATAATCTGGAACTGTGTTTTGGCGCGTCGACGCGTCACCTGAACGAGACTCTCGAACTAGTTCCACGTTTTTGATTGGTCGAATGAATTCGTGTGTTCCTCGAGATCCACGATTTTAGACCGAAAAAAAAAATTTGACAACGCTCGCACGTATGGCAGGCTGTTTCACTTTTCAATAGTTTAAATATTATTCAGCCGAATAGAAAAGTAGTAAAAAATGTCCCAAAAAATGGCACTTTTTAATGTCGGGTAAAAAAAATGAAAAGCGTAAAAAACCCACAAATTTATTTTATATATATGTATGGTGAGATGAGACAAATAGTATATCTGCTTAGAAATTTTTAGTTTTATACATTTTTGAGTAGCCTGATTCAATTTAGTCCATTTTTTTATTCATGCCTACGGAAAGATAATTTTATTTTTAATATTTCCAACTATCAGTATGTTCTACCTCGACATAATTGTCTGATAATTCGATGTATTAAAAATGTTGTCTTTCCGTAGCCATGAATGATAAAAATTAAATGACAAAAGATCCCTAACCAGATACATTATTTGTTTCATTTCACCATAGAAAATAATTGGTTCATTTTTATATGCTCATCATTTTATGCCCGAGATTTATAATTATTGCAATTTTGTTTTTGGTATTTTTTCGTAATGCCTTCTTTATCCGTCTGAATATTATTTATACTATTAAAAAAGGAAACAGCGTACCATAAGTGTTTGTCACAGGTAGGCTCTCGGGAAGAAGAAACGTTCGCTGATTCATGTACAAATTTATTGGATGTATACGATGTAATATAATACAATATTTGTAGATTAATATTATCATGTATTTCATCAAACTTCTGTTAATTAGGTAAACCAATAAGCATAGTTGATAATTAAAAGAAAAGAGAGGTAAGACGTCAGTTTCGAACCCGAGACTCTCGAACGTTAACTCAGCAGCAAGCACATGTGCCACCGAGTCATTGTGGTGTATTATTTAGCAAACTTATATTTTACCCACGTTCGAGAGTTTTTTTTAAGTTTCATTTACTTATTCTATTATTTCCAGAGCTTCAGATGGATATTAAGGGTATTGACTACCTTATTACTACGGTTTATGTAATATCCTGTAAAAAAAAAGATGGATACAAGACTCCCTATTTGAGTGTTCACCCGGTTTAAAATCGTGGATCTCGAGGAACACACAAATTCATTCGACCAATCAAAAACGTGGAACTAGTTCGAGAGTCTCGTTCAGGTGGCGCGTCGACGCGCCAAAACACAGCTCCAGATTATCACGTGTAGTATTACTATATATACACGACTAATCAAAAACGTAGAACTGCTTCGAGGGCCCTCCGCTAAGGTGGCGCGCCGAAACCAAAGAAAAATTGTCAGCACCAAAAACAGGCTCATTGGCAATCTCCCTACTCATCTCTGTTTTAATATTATAAATAAATGATGGACTATCAAACGTCGTGGATGCAATATCAAATACCTACAAACGACCTACAAACGATTGCAAAAAAAATGATTCAAATCCGTTATAGATGAGGGGCTAACTACATGGAGCCTTGATTCGCATAAGAGTTTAAATAGAGTTAACTAATCAGGTATAGGAGTTGAATGGAATTAACCAATGAGGCTGCTTAACTCTATTCAAATCCTGCACAGTGGAAACTAAGCCAAGGACGCCATGGAGATTAAAGGAAGCCTTCATCAAGGCGTCCTTCATCCTTGAGATAAGGACGGAATATGAACACGGGTATGAAAGTTTTAAGCTCGCCGGAAATAGTTGTCCGGCTAACTTCACAGAGGTCAGTTCACTCCAAATGCGCGTTACCACCAAACTTGATTTCGCCCAACCTGGCATCATTCGTAGGGTTAGGTCTAAAATTGAATTTGACGTTTCTACCTCACTATCGTTCTATTCAACTCTGTTTTAACCTTGTTTTAACTCAACTCTTACTACGGTAGAAACAAGCCCTTGATTAGTTTAGTTTCCACCGTGCAGAGTTTAAACAGAGTCAAGCAACGTCATTGGTCGATTCCATTCAACCCCTATATGTGATTGGTTAACTCTGTTTAAATTCTGCACGTTGGAAACTAACCATTGACTACGCTTACACGACGGACTTAAACCGGTTTAGTTAATACTGATCTAAAGGAATTGACCAATCCCAAATATACCTTACAAGTAAAAAAACCTATGATTTGTCTATTCCTTTAGATCAGTATTGAAGAAACCGATTTAAGACCGTCGTGTAAACGTAGTCATTGATGGGTTGATTTAAAGCACCAAACAAGTGACGCAATATACATTGCCTTTAGTAATAAAACTGGAAATTTATTATATTTATTTTAATTAGGTAAATGTTCCACGCTACATTGTTATGGAAATGTAATCTGGCGGTACCCAAATAACAAAATAATATTCTGAGAGCGGTTACAACATTGTTTAGAGGATATCTGAATAGGGTTGCGCAAATATATTACGAATATTCGAGGTACGTACCAGTTTATTCTGAGTAAATACTATGAAGGATCGAATGTCTGGTTTTGTTCGTCAAATTATTATGAATGGTCTGAGAAAATCCTATATTTTCTAAATCATTGACACGGTGGATGAAGCAGATGCTGGGTCTTGTAATTTGCCAAACTTTCAAATATTATTGTAATATCGGCTTTTCTCTTTAATATTATTTGTACGTATGCTATGATTAGCAGTGAAACAATAAATATCGAATTTTTTTTACACTTGTGTTGTATAAACAACAAATGTATCTGAGTTTGGACATGTTCATGTCAATGTAGTTTAACCACTACTTTCAGTTACAATATGCCCTTTCAAAGCCATATAATGAATAACAGTCAATAGACATCAAGATTAGACTATACAGTATTTAACAAATTTTAAGGGACCTGATACATTACCTTCATGCAAAAGGATGAAATTAACTATATACCATGCTTTATCTAATTGTTTTTACAATGTACTACTTGGAAACAAATTTCAAATTGTTTTCATGACAATCATCTTTCTGAAACTTTGGAGTTTATATTTACATACTAATTAATTAAAAACAAATGATTAAAGGCAGTGTGGGAGCCAAAAATAGTATATGGTTTTCAAATGCTTCATATAAACTTTTATTAAATATCCAGATCAGTGGATCAGGTAGGGTTAAGACTTTTTATACATATATATGTATAGGGATAATAGTCAAGAAGTTCCACTGACAAAATACAGTAAAAAGGAACAAACGGTGTGAAAAAGGAGGTCAACTGTCATATATTGGTCGTGTAATAAAAGTTTTAAATAAACAGTTCGTTTTTAAAGTTCATTCTGTTTAAATTCAATTATTCACATCTATCAGTTGATCACCATATTTGGGGGTTTGTCTAATTTGAAAAGACACTAGAAGTTAAAAGGAAACCAAAATAATTCTATTAAAAAATTTGAATTGAAGTGGAAACGAATAGTTGACAGGATAATAGTTACAATATAAAAGTTAAGCGGGGTATTGTAAATAATATTTCAGATTCAGACATTAAGTTGATCATTGTGTTTGTACTGGAAATGAATGTAATGACAAAATCAAAAAGGCTGAAACAAAAGATGTAGAATATCATGATACACCAATAGAGGAAAACGTCAAAATAAAAAGGAAAACAAACAGGAAAGAACAAAATCCTTTTTCGATTGTTCAAGGAAACTCTTCAATTAATGAAACTGGGAATAATACAATATGGTAACTATAGACCAGGTGGATATGGTAAAGGTGAGTGAACTGTGAGAAGAATTGAGGAATTGCAATTTACATACAACAGGAAAGAAATATGTTTTCACATCTAAAAGAAAGTGTCCGAGACGAGAATCATGAAGATGACAGCGAAAATAAAGACGAAGAAGCCATAGAAGTCAACGTGTCAGACGAATCGGATAGTGGAGAATCTACTAATTCGGATACAGAGCATAATCCCGTACGTAATATCAAGAACATCCGACGGCAGCGTGTGCGAGATACACGGATTTGCGACGAAAGTATCTCGAGCAGAGGAAACAACCGAACAACGGAAGTACGGGATAGAGTAGCTGATCAAGCCGGAAGACAAATGGGTCATAACCAAAGGTCACCAACAGAAAACATGTTTAACATCAAAGACGTAGAGAACAATATTGTACACAGGAAATTACAGTATTTCAAACTTTAGAATGCAATTTAAAAAAAAAATGAGTGTTTAATAATTTATAAAACATTGTCCAAGCAAAAAATTAAAAAAATTCTCTCGTTAGATTATAGAGAACATAATTATCAAGAGTTAGAAAAAACAAGTTAAAAAATATTGAAAATTGATTGAGTTATCATGCCAACACTGTCTAAAAATGTAGTTTCGAGAAAAACGCGTTTAAAGTTTCTGGTAGGTACAACGTGAACTTACGGCTAGTCTCCCATTCCAGCTTCGTACTGTATACCTTCTTCCTCTTGTATCTTCGTGTTTTTAATAGTTTTCTGCAATCTCTTGTCAATTCTATCTTCTTTTGTGGATTGAATTGATTGCATCCTGGCGTATTTCAAACGGTTAGCATTTTCTTTCGAGAGGGGTACGGCAGTTAGTCAGGCTGAGCGAACCCGACGTCCGGTCACATTTATTGCTATAACTTTGTAACGGAGTAGAGTTTTCTTATAATGTTTTTTTTTTTTAAATGTCAGGGGTATGTGAGCCCTTAATTAGAACAATTTACAAAAATGTATATACGGAAAAAAGATGCTGAAAGGTTCGGCAAAGCAGTTCATAACATATAAAAAGAGGGTTTTATCATGGACTGTATTAAAACGTGATTAAGACACGAGTTCAAAACAGAACTCAAAACCGCAATAATACATGCTAAGTTTATGAAGTGCAAACGAAAAGCTGAAGAGAATTGTCGACAATGTGACATATGTATATGTATGCTATACAAGAAATTTCCAGCTAAGGAAGTATTAATGAAGGCGCACTGATGCAACACGGTAGACGGGATTCAAGACAATGAAGCAAATAAAGTTATACTATACGGGGCTGATACATTGAGCGATTTAAAAAATAAAATGGACGCTTATGATCGTATAAAAAGCGCGTGAAAAAGAATCGATTCTTAAAAGAAAAAAAGAAATATCGAAAGATATGAAAAATGGTAAACTAACAATCAAGAAAAAATACTGTTACTCATGTGGTTCAACCGAACACGACATCAAGAAGTATTCAGTTAAAGAAAAGGAACCGAACTGGTTTTAATACAACACGTTCGGGCACATTGCATCAAAATGCCCCTCAAAATTGTCTTTCAATAGTAAAGCAAACGTTTCATGCATTACGAGTGAGTATAAATTACCAATTAATATTATAATCACCAGAGTGAAGTGTAAAGCCACAATAGACCATGCCAGTGATGTAAATCTGAAACGAGACGATATGTTGTAACGTATTAGGCCTTGTCTAATACTCCGTGGATTCTGATCCTTATATGAATAGGAGAGGCCTGTGCTCTTGTTAACATAGATTGGTTGTGATATAAGACGTTTTATTGTTAGCGTATTGTACTGTGTTGTAGTTTCACGTTTATCCTAGCTGAAGGAAGGAATCAGACCAAGGGCAGGGATTAATATCCGCCTGTGGCTGTTCTGAGGAAAGGTCCCTTGCAGCAGAAGATCAGTGATTAATATTCGGTCAGTATACGCTAGAGCCTATCGGAAGTGCACTTTACGTTTGATTATAGCGGTTATCAGGTCACAAATGGGGATTAATACCTATTCGAGCCGTCAAGGAAAAATTCAGAGGTCCACCGTAGAGAAGAATAGATACCCTCTCCTGATAGCTTCTGTGAGGTAATAATTGCAGGTGACAGCTTAGGTGTGGGATTAGTGAATTCCGTACAGTACTGCCAACAAATCGTTTCTGTAGCTGGATTAATACCGCTGTGTCCCTTATTTTGGATCAGGAGGGCTTTCCTGAAATTATTAAGTTTATTATACATTTTAAGAGTTTAATCGAAGCGGTGTGACGGATTGGACCACTAGGACGGATTGGACTAAGTTCTGTACCTCGATAGCTTTGGGATTGGGAAATTCGATAACACAATCAATTGGTATAGTATCAATAAACTTATATGTTAATAAAGAGTGTTATCGAACAGATATGTTCGTTCTATCCACAGAAACTATGATTCATACGATACTTCTTAGGTACAAATAGCTGAGACAAGTAGAAATACAAATATGGTGTGGTTCTCCGATAATTACACGTGTTTCGACCGACAATACCGTTGAAAATTTTCCAAGAAGAATCTTAGAAAAAGCTTCCAAAAAGAATATGGAAAAATCACATAAGAATTTGGAAGAAAAGCCAGTACCAGATGGACTTGCCGAAATATGCTGTATCAAATGTGTCGAACCTGAAAACCCGATGATTCATGCACCGTTTAAGGAGAAGATCCAACAATTGATATGAAGCTATAAAACAAGAAACGATGTGGTGACTCCAATTGAAACAAAAATTAGACTGAAATCAAATTAGGTGGTTGCACATAATTTACACCGGCTTATTCCAAGAGAGAAAGAAATTACGAGTAAAAATATTCAAGGACGGACAACATCTGAAATTATTCAACCAAGCTCTAGTCAATATGATAGTTGAGTGGTTGTTACACCAAACAAAGACGAAGCGTACAGAATTTGTATCGCTTTTCGACAATTAATCCGTCGAATCGAACGAGACCGATTTCCAATTCCACTATAGAAGACTGCCCTGAAGAATGCTCGAATATACTCGACAATCAATCTGAAGATTGGTTTCTTTCATGTACCCGTTGCTCAAGACAATTGTAAATATACGTCTTTCGTGATTCCAGGTGGTCAATATGAATTTATCAAGACACTTTTTGGACCTTATCAGCTTTTTACGGTTTGTTGTAGAATTACTCGAAGACCTAACCAAGTGAAAAATTATAATAACATATGGATAATATCACTATTTCTGGAAAAAAAATGAAGAAACATCCACAAGGATTGCAGAGACCTTGTATGTAGTAGCTCAAAATGGGTTAGTGATTAACTGGAAAAAGTGTTAATTCTTGAAAAACGTGTAGAATATTTGGGATATATGTATATTAGAAAATGGATGTGATTCATCTTCTCCAGTAAAGCTTAAAGCAGTGTTACGTAGGCCGTAGTCGCTAGCAAGGCTTTTAAATTTGATAACAAAAATTTAGAAGTAACCAAAAGAAAAGGAACGACCGGAGGTAACGTGAATAATATTTGAGTGAATTCCGAGCGGTAAGAATGCACTCAATGGTGGGTTCGCTGCTCGTTTAAGGTGTTTAAATACATCTTGCTATTCCAACGTGGATAGATATTCTCTGAAATGTTGAGGATGGGTAATAGATATTTAAAACGCCAGTAAAATGTGAACTTGCGATATATTGTTACAAATAATTTAGAAGTTTTCAATTAATTGTCGTGTACAGTGTTTCGATTATGAGAAATACTAAGATAAAAAAATTGTGAAATTGGATTACAAAACCTGACTGTGTGTGAGGTTAAGGCAAAAAGAAATTTGGCGGAACAGAAAATTAACTAGTATATGCGTTACTTGGAAAGACTAGTCCATGCAGCTCAATTTTGCTCGGTAACCGATCCGCTTGTTCCCTAGGGTATGTAATAACGAATCCGTACCTAGGCCAGATTGCGAATATTACACTGAATCTAATACTCTAACGGTTAGAGCCACGAGTGACAACGTGCAGTCCGATCTTTTACGCGTGAAACTGAATGATTTTCTGAGCGTCAGTGCCATGATTTTGGCTGCTTATATAGTCGATTTTTGCTGATGCTCTAGGTATGGTTAGGACGTTAGGAATGCACTCTACTAACCAGCTGGGTAGGTGACACGGGCAATGCACTGGGTAACGTGCTGAGTCTGCAATTATATTGACTGTCGGCTACGTTATTATTCTGTCTCGGAATCAAGGCCGATCAAGAGACGCGGTAGCGTCTCGACGCCAAGTATAAAAGAAAAAATCGGCCTCCTCACGAGACGCTACCGCTACTCTTATTGACGCCAAGTTGGCGCTTTTTCGTCTGCTACGATGAAATAACTTGAATTATCTGGGGGTATATGTCGTGGGCGAAAAATGTGTCAGGTCCAATATTTTTTCTTTTTTTTTTTTTCTTTACAATGAGCCTTTGCCCAATAAAATTGGTTCCCGCAATGCTGATATCTGGCATTTTAGCAATATCAGTCGAAAAATTTTTCTCAATTTGTCCCCTCTCATACAATCTTAAAAAATTTGTCCCCTCGCATATACGTATGAGCTTCGACGCGACACAGGCATAAAGATTCGAGACGCGCATGCGCAACGGGCCATTGAACACGTGTAGTCTTCTGTTTATATGGCCTCAGCTGTTGGCTACTATCTTAACCTGTCTCTTCATGAAAAAATTCAGTAATTTCATGATTTCATTGTTTCATTACCGCTTTACCGGTTAATTAATCATTTATTAATCATTTTTTATTTAGTAACTGTAGTGTGATATATATGTCCATAGCTCAGGAAAGGGAAGCAATGGAAGCAATGGAAGAAATTTACCAAGAGGTATTTTAATTCGGCATGGATTGCTTTTTTCCTGTTT
>NW_014333218.1:348218-368357 GCF_000341935.2 Cephus cinctus | reverse complement strand
TGAAGAAGTAGAAAAGTAAGGAATAGAGTTATGAAAGTTGAGAAGAAATGAAGAAAGAGATAAATAAGAAAGTGACGAATAAAAGATAACGAAAGAAGGAAGTAAAGAAGAAATAAATATAGAAAGACAAGAAGGTTGCAAAGGGATAATTGAAATGATTCCAAGAGTCCAGTATAGGAGACCGGCTCGAGGAAGAATGAATGAGCGCTCGGAGTCCGTGCACTGCCTCGAGCGCTCCCCCCACCAACCGCTTGCTCCGGCTCACCGAGTTCTGCGCGACGAACGTGCGCGCACACAATTTTGGGCAACTTACAGTATTTCTAAATATGCTTGGCCAGAATTTCCGATTTCTGAGTGTTAATATTTTACTTTATTGATTTAATTAATTATTTTAATGTTCCAAACGTCTAATTTATTAATATTTCAATTTGAGCGTAATTTATTTACGATATTCTACAACTTCAATTCAATTTTTATCTACTCCGTATATCCTGCGAGATTTTGGTTTAGCCTCGATTTTATATTTTGAATAAATTTTGAAAGTAATTCAAGATCCAATAATATTTAATAAAAACTGAGGTGCTACACGGGTGTCAAGTTGGCACTGCACTTTCTTAAAAATGTCTTAAAAATGTTTCAACAATAGGCTTTCTGAATAGTTCTTGAGATATTCTATAGTTCCCGGTCTCGTTCTAAGGCTTCCTTTGAGAACCAGCGTTATCGGAGAACCTCTGCCCGCCAAGCCATGCGTTCTTGTTAACGTTTAGTTCGGCTACGACGGGTTTCGGATTGTCGACGAAGGCGATGATTACAAAATCATACTTCCAGACTCGCCGCTACGATTTAGTACCATGATTTTGGTATCGCCTAAAACGGTAGCGTTGTGCATTCCCCTACTTATATCTGTAATCTGTACTATGGTACTACGTTACAGAATTATGCAGAAGATGATGCTGCTTTTGCTGCTCGGTAGATGCTGCCGCCTCAAGCGACGAGTTTTCAAACTACATGGACGCTCCACGGGTATATCTATAATAAAACTACACAGCATACTGTAACACGCATAAAATATCTTTAAATGAACGACAAACTTATATTGTAAAGTCAAAAAATGGTCGTCTAAGAATATTAATAAAATTGTATTACACATTTTTTTTGGTTTACTGTTTTTCAACAAACGCACTGCTGCTGCCACATCGCGGGAGTTTACATTACTATTTTGTTCACCTAGTATCCGAACGGTAACGCCTCCGTTACAGTGACGCAAGTGCTTTGAGTGCAAACAAGTTCGATCCAAACAGTAACACGTGATTAAATTCCACTGTAGATAATTCAAAGATAAATAATTGAAAAATTGCCATTTGACAACAACAGTGCATTCCCAGTGACGTCGACAATGCAGCCGATACATCGAAATCCCGTACACGAATATTTGGGGAAGCAAGAACGCGAAGTGACAGAACGTATCAGTTCGACTAAATCTGAAATAGAAAAGATTAAAGAAGTGACGCGAAAACTAGAACGCTCTTTGTTCTACCGATCCGTCTACGGCATAGATCCTAATCCTGACTCCGACGATGACGTGAGTTATACAATTAAATTAAATTAACCATCTACCCGGCGGCATAACCTAAAAGTGAAGTCCTGACCGTATGTATGTACATACATAGATTTATACGGCCGCCGGTTGCCCGGTTCAACTGCAAAGGCAACCGCAAAAGGAAAAAAGAGACATCCTCACGGCGGTCGAGTGTTGGCATCAAATAATCGACGACAAATGGGTACTCGGCGTAGTCTTACGGAACGTGTCAAAAGAGTGAGCTTCTTTTTTAATCTATACACTGACCCTCGAGAAGTCCCTTAAAATAGACGTCCAGTTAGTTAAATTCATCCCCTGAGCACTACTGGAATAATCAGATTTCTTGTTCCTAAATCGTAATACTGACGAAATGAAGGTTGACAGATAATCTTATCTACCTTGCTTGGAATTAAGGGTGGGATACTTCGAAATGATTGCTGGCGCAATCTGTTGCTTGAAGCTGGAAGCAGACACGAAATACCACTGTAGGAAAATATACACCTATATGAATTTTAATAATAGTTTTAATTGAATAAATTTGATTATATTCGTACGAGAAGAATGTTGAATTTCTAGTTTATTTGGAACTTGAGCATACTTTTCTAAAACTCTTACATCACTATAGCACCGAAAATATTTCTATTAGACTTATGAAGACGTGTTGAGCGCAATCTTCGATCCACCTGCTTACGTTCAACCCTACTTTATCTTCACTCGTTAAAGAATGGGGTTTACGAGAATCTACAAGAGGCCAAGTTATTGTGCTCCTTACCGATATTAAAATACTCGTCAGGGTAATAGTCAAACAATATAAAGTCGTATCTGAAAATAATAAATGCAAAGTTACCGCAAGATTGCCGACGTCGACGTCGCGACGTCCAACGGCTACTTACTTGAACATTTCATAAAGTTCTTCGATGTTTTTATTTGTGAGTCGTGCGTAATACGTCTTTATGACGTCCTTAGTCTGAACACCACGAGCTGAATTTTTCCATTCAGGCTTAACAATGTGACCCACCCGTGCTTGTTTGATCAGAAAGTTCTGATCGTCCTGTTAAAAAACCGTCGTAAGCTCCAAGAACCTGACAAATTTTACATAAATGTTTAAAAATTAAATGAGACAACTCACGTGCAAAGTTTCAAACTTGGCGATCACGTCAAAGCGCACTTGACAAGGCGTGCAGAAATTAGCCACTGGAGTCCAGTGCATGTCAAGCTCTTTTCCAGCTTTCCAGTCGCACAAGAGCCAGGCAACAAATTCTTCAAAAAGTGGATACTTGGGTCCTTGGATCATACCAGTTTTGGGATCCTTGAATAAAAAAAAGAGAATGGCAGCATTTCCAAATACTTACATCTAATTATTATTTCAGATTCTATAATACAAAGCTGAACTCACCCTAGGCCTATAATGAGACACTATACTCGCACCTATCTTGCTGTGGTAGGTGTGCGGGAGACTCTGCTTTAATTTATCCCTGTACGCGCTAAGAAGTCGCTCGAAGGGATGCCTAACGATGAGGAAGCTGATGCTGTCATTAAGGTACCTGGCAAGTTCCTCGGCAGTCGGCCTAGGATACCTCTGTCGTGCTAGTGTCATCGGTACAGTCTTCGAGGTCTTCAGAAACTGTGGACTGTAACTGGAGCAAAAATGAAAGCAGAGTTAAGGAAGAAAAGCAGAAGAAAAATAAGAAGATATAAAATATTGCATGGATCCGGTATTCCCTTACCCGGCTAACAAATTGAAATTATACATCCACGAGGTGGAGGCCGCTTTAAATATATTACACCAGATAATATGATGCTCGCGATTAACAAGAAACTCCCAGGCGTTAGGCCGATGAAGAGAGTCGTTACCGGGACGATCCAGACCCTCCTGGGAACATTTTTCAGCGAGAAACTTTCGCCTCTCTGCAAGGCGCACTTCCGTATCCGCCATAACGTTTTGTTCCATGAGCTTTTCCTCTGGCGACAGATATTCCTGAAGAGATAACAAAATCAATACCAAACAATGGAAAGACATTAGTAGCCAAGAAAAATGGCGTGACACGAGTAACGGCCACGTTCCTCGAGCCAGATGGCAAAAATAAAAGAGAATTTAAAAAGTAAACAGTTACTTCTATTACGTTGTCGCTTCTAAAATGCCTGGTTATCTTCTGCTCGACGTCCCTGACTTGAAGCTAAGCTTGGGGTTTATCACACTGATTCACATAAATCTTATCAGTGAATGGAAATGAAAAGAAATTGATTACCAACCATGAAGATGTAAACAGCATTAATTGTGACAACAATAGAAACATCATGAGTACTGCTGGATGAGTGTTTTATGTAATGTGAATATCTGTAATAAGACAAACAATTCCAATAATTTTGGCTGGTATTCAGAAGGTTGATCCCGTTCGAGAGATTACGTCACGCGTTTGCAAGTTGAAAGGGGTAAGAATGCCGCAATGCGTCTAAAAGACCTAGAA
Source organism: Cephus cinctus (assembly GCF_000341935.2). NCBI lineage: Eukaryota > Metazoa > Arthropoda > Insecta > Hymenoptera > Cephidae > Cephus > Cephus cinctus. The sequence goes on along the minus strand of NW_014333218.1, from coordinate 364,310 downwards.
CCTAGAACGATCAGCAATAAAATTATGAACGGGGTCAGAAGTCCTAGAACTTCAAGTGAAAAATATTCCTGATGGCAAGATATGAGTTGACCTTAGCATTAGCGTTAAGATCATAATCAAATTCCAATATGCCCGTACGGTAGCGGTAAAGCCAGGAAACTGGTTCAATGATCTAAATTCTGGGATAACGTGACTGGATAACAGGATTGAGACCTTAAAGATCTCGAATAATAGATATTACCAATGTCAATTCTGGTTATAAGAACGAAGAAGACATTTTTTTTTTTTAATTTTTCTTCAAATTTTAATCTACCTCAGGAACAATTACTTGATGTACGTCGTTCGTGTCCTCCTGATTGGACAAGGCCAGGATGACAAGGGCCAGGACGCCTGCGACCAAGACCGTCCTGCGCACCCCTGCCAGCAGGTGACATCTTGGTGTCATCTTTTGTCTGTGCGCACACTTCTTCCTGTACTCATACCGAACTGCAACAGAATCAACGATTCTGCTGGTTAGTTAACCAATAGGTAGTACAGCTAGCGGATAAACAGAAGGTGAAAAAAGTTTAACAAACAACCGTGAAATAAAATGAGGAGAACAGGTGGTAGAATAGGCCTGAATAAGTTACAATGTGCGATAGCGGTATCGGTAATGAATATCATCGCCGTAGTAAATCCTACACATTGATAATTGAAATAGTAAACTTTAATTTACACGTTAAAAAATTATATCTGATTACAAATTACAGAATACAAATAAAGTAAGGAACATAGAACGGCAGTAAGTTTAGATTAGGAGAAAAACAGTTACAAATGCCCCTATTGATTATATCTAGGTATACGTTTACATAAAATACGCGAATAACGCACGTGCGTCAGCTACTAGCTCGTTGCCACTGATTGTCCGTGGTATAATAAACGACTGTGAACAATAACCAGACATTATAAATCAATAAAACAAAAAAATCTAACTAACCACCCGTGGCGCTTAGAGTCCAGCTTAGACACTGCTAAAAATTAATCACAATCAACGACTACGGATCAGTAAAATCGAAACAGCGTAGTCATAATAAAAAATTAAAAAACTCACGATTCAAGTAAAGAATTTACAAGGATGAAAGCACGGGTATTGCGGATGATGTCGATATGCGGTTCCTCGATTGATAAATAAATGTTAAAAACTGCCAAAAGCAATTTTAACGACGACTACAACTTTCACCGTACAGTACCCTCACGTGCCAATTATTACTGGAATTCTACTAGACAGCCATCAATTCAATTAACTAAATTAAATGGACTGACTACCAAAAATCAAACAATTTTAATTAAAATGAAATGCAAGTACCTTCCTCACGGGACATATGTCCACTTCTTAATTGAACTTATTCACCGACACATGTCACAAATATGTGATATGTATATAAAATTTCTGTGCTTCTCGGCCTCGCGAAAATTCCACACAAACACTTTCAATCCCAATGACACTGACAGTTAACAGTTCAGACTGTCGTAGGTCAGCTCACTATGCTAGCAGCCATCGCCGTCGCTGGCGTCTGTGTCCTAGATCCTCCAAGTCCCGACACAAGTCGACATCACCGTCCTCGTAGTCGTCATCCTTCTCCTCGGCTCTGGCGTCTCGACGTTGCTGCGCCTCCTCGCGACAGTACTGCCACCACACGATTAAAATTTCTCACCTTTCCCGATTCTCAAACGTCAAAGTTATATTAAATTAGCTCCCGCACTCTTGTCTACGACGGTCGGTAAAGCTTTCTTATCTAGTGGGTCGATTTGCTTAGACAACCCGCCGAGGGCGCAAGCGCCCTCTCTACAAGACAGTTATTACTCCGACGCTAGTTCCGTCAGCGAATCGACTTGTTTGAATCAGCTGTTACGTACCCGACGCTGCCCTTACAGTTTGAATTTACACTACCCTTGCTTGGGTCATACTAGTCAAATGCAAAAAGGAAATGCACATTGTTCGTGGAGTGGGGCGGGCGAGGTGGGATCTGAGAGAGTGGGTAGGGGCAAGAGAGAAGAAATTTCTAGAATCAATACTTGGTAATTGTTCACCTACCGATACGAAAAATCACTGTTACACACTTTTCAATGGCGGACGCAGACCACTTGCTGGATGCATACTATTTGTGAATCTTTATTCTTGGATCTGTATCTTTGGTTAAATACGAATGCTCTAGGACTGACTACGAATGACGATGCTGTTAGTTCCTGGTGATCGAGATTACGGTAGTCTTTTCAGTGTATGAATGGAAATTAGTCTTGACGATTTTGCACCTCGCTCGCTTCCTGACAGCTATAGTTAGATGCTCTGTGTTAATTTGTTCTCTAAACGATGGTACTGTTATAGTTCGTTTCAAAAGAGATAATTTTTCTTTCTTGTATGTAGAACACGGTGTTTGAATTAAATACTGTTTTTATTTTTTTACCTTTTTTCTTAAACTCCACACTTCCGGTTGGTCCGATACCATTTTTTTTAATGGCGCTTTGATTCGACTCGTTGAAGTCATTTCGGTTATCTGAAAATATTTTTACAGTTAGTTTTATATATGTATACTTTTTATTGACCGACATACGTCTTCGCTTATTCCCAAATGTCTATTCTAATTGCCTGATACGTGTTTTATCGACAATGGAACGTCGTTGATGTTACAAAAAAGAATTATTCGCCTTTTTTAACCGTCAGAATTTTTTGTGGTACAGATCTTTTCGATTTTCTACATTTTTACTATGGTATGTTTTTTTTGTTTTAGAACATTGCACGACCTCGACTTCTTTGTCTGCTTAAAAAATACAAGCCACGTTGCGGGAATCTCAACGATCTGGAAGCAAAATTTGAGTGAAACTATGAGAGAGGCGCGAGTTTGTTGGATAAAAACAAAAAATATTGAACCGTACGATTCTGTTTACGATGACGAAACTGTGGCGACGTACGCGATGGAGTTGCCAACGTTTGAAAAAGAAACGCGAGTCGAGGCATTTGCCACTGTGTGTTATAGATTGAACGACGAGGAATTGCAGCTGCCGATTGTACCGAATTTCAAATTATCTCTAGAAGTAGCGACTGGAAGTAACGATTCAAAGTCGCAGCAGAATTCCAAGTACGGTGTTCTTGCTAAATTGGCCATTTGTGAGAAAACTATTGAAATTCCAAACGCTGATATGAGCGAGAACCTTTGGTCAATTCTGAAACAAAATAAGTTTCAGGATTGTGTACAACCATTGTCTGATATACCACTCAGACTTCAAATTGTAGCGAGGTAAGCAATTCCGTGGAACTTCAAAATTTCTGTCTTTGAAATTCCATGTGACCCAAGACCGTTTTTCTATTTTCAGAAGCAGCAAGCAATTGGGCCTGATTGAAAAATTGCTGAGGAAAAAAATTTCAGAAGACACTTTATCGTCGCAAGATCAAATTCCTGTCATTGCTGCTGATCTTGCACTGAAAAACGAATTGCTGACGTACCTCGAGGATCGTCAGCCTGCAAGTTTACGAGCGGAAGTGGCAAGAGTCAGATCGGACATTCTGATACCTTGATTAGTAATTTAAAACCTCAAAAGTACAAAAGTAAAATATGTACAAAAGTACAGGGTAAGATTAAGAAAAAGTAATTGTCCCACTAGGCATTTTTCAAATGATTTATTTTGTTAAACTATATAAAGCACATTATTCGTAATAGTAGATGTTGCGAGTGAACGAGTGAGCGAGCGAATGAGCAAAAGATCGACCGTCCGAGCAATTCGGATTGATTGTGGTGCCTGAATTAATAAAAAAAATTAGAAAAAAAAAAGATAAAAACCTTGTACACGATACAAGGATGTCAGGAAGCATTGATTCTCTTCGCAATACTCATTCAAATGAATCATATATTGTATTTCAGAAGTATATAATAAAACAATGATAACATAATCCGATCGACACTTCTGCCGAAGATTGATTTGCAAAATAAGACATTTAAATTATATACTTTATCTTTCATCAATGTGAAAAGCTTCTTTCTCAATCCTTTAGCAGGTGCGTTATTTCTAGCATCTCACTCTCGCTATTGCGTCATTCTATAGGTTGAATCGTATCGCATGAGAGAAATACTCATAGCGCGATATACCATGTCAACACCCTGTCGGAATAGTCTTAAGTATATTCAATAAGTTTAACAACCGATAGAAATAAAAGTAAAAATAAATGATAAGGATAAAGAACTAAAACGACAATGCATCCGTTCAACGTCAGATATTTCTTCCATCTACGAATTTCAAGCTGTCATCTTCGGATTAATCAGTCAAGAATTTTATTCGATCAGGCTTACCAGCCGCAAACCAAAGAGCTCAAACATCCCCTTCTCCCACCTCCAGCTCAATCACACGTATGATGCACCGCAGGCACTCGCACATGCATTCCACTTTCATTCTCTAATAGGATTGATGATCGTTCGCGAGCTCGCAGGCTCACTAGCTCAATAGCTCAATACCGGGGGAGATTGGAACGCCTAGCGAAGATTCTACGAGCCTGATTCTGTCTCAGGCATTTTGCACTCTGTTTCACTTAACACAATGAGATATGCGCAGAAGGATGCGCGTCGCATTCCTTTTATTATTCGTTTCATTCTTTCACTCTAACTCACTCTCTTTCCCCTCGCTCTCTCTCCTCGTTCGATACTTTTATCTCTTTCCATCTCCTTCTCTTCACCGTGTGTACAATTACATTGGCTAAGGCATTCGTTATGGCAAGTATATTAAAGGTGCCTGAGCGCGGATCACCTCCTGTGATCCCGTAACATTATTGCAAGGGGAGTATTACAGTAGATAGTTTAACGCTAAATGAATGCCAAAATGAAAAAGAAAAGATACGATATTTATGGTAAATGACAATGTAATCAAAATTAAGGATGACAAGTTCGAGCAAGGAGGAAGCATACGAAAAGACGTCGTTCGTTCGGTTACCACGATGCGTTAGTGGCGCCACCGGACGGATGCCCGACGCAACTCCCAGAAATGGCGGGTCGATCGAGAGACACAGGACGCGATCCACTTCGGGCACGAGTAACAGTGTACGAAGCAGTAAAAACAGTATGATTCAACGACTTTCCATAGAATAACGCGAGCGCGCATTGTCTCTAGCGTACGCGCGGATTTACATATTACATACGCGTATCAGTTTTACTATTGTTAGAGTGTCACGAGGCTTCGAAGACTTTTCTCATCTAGTTAATTGAATCTAGTCGCGGCCGCGATTGCGCCGCCATCTTCATTCTCAATTTATTATTTACGTGCGCGCGCACGCATTTTCATACGACGTAATGCATCTTATGAATTAATTTTTTTTCTCCCTCTCTCTACTCTCTATTCTCTACTCCCTCCTTCTCTCTCTCTCTCTCTCTCTCTCTCTCTCTCTCTCTCTCTCTCTCACTCTGTATAACCATACGTCTTTGAGTGTTTTATCAGTCTCACCCGACAGTGAGACCAGTGTGTGTTTTTGTGTGTGTGTGTGTGTGTGTTTTGCACAAGTAATCTGTGTATGCCTACGTGCGCGTTGTACTGCGTTCCCATAATCGCAAGTACTTTAACGTATGTGCGCGTGTATTACACGTAGGAAATTGACGCTAGGGTGATTTCTTTATACAAGGCTTTTGCTACGCATGTTTTCTTTTTTCTCTCGTACGAGTAAAAAGAGGACTCTCTCTCTCTATCTATCTATCTATCTCTCTCTCTCTCTCTCTGACTTCCCATCTAATCGCGCAAAACAATGTTTTTTTTCTTCCACTCCTTTCACGATTCACGAGTCTCCCTCGTACGAGAGGGAGAAGCTATTTCGCGAAATCAATGGCGTCACGCCTGACGTCATTATTATGGTAAATCGCGAAAACCTCGCTTGGACTAAACGTGCTCTAAACAAAGCTCAGCATTCACTAATTTTCGCAACTCTTCGACAACGGCTGTTATGCAGTTTTCGAAATTCTTCAATCTTTCATTTTCTCTACGTCACTGGTACCCAAGAGAGCGTCCATATTTAATGCACGGCATTGGCTCTGCTTTTATCTCTCTCTCTCTCTCTCTCTCTCTCTCTCTCTCTCTCTCTCTCTCTCTCTCACTCTCACACATTCTTATAATCCTCTCGCACTCTCACTCTCTCTCTCTCCCTCCTCTTCTCCAGCCCCACCTACTCTACTCTTATCTACAGCATGTACATTAATTGTTAGCAAATTCGCTACAACGCTACGCGTTCTCAGTAAACCTAATTATTCATTTCTTTTCTCCTCACGTTTCTTCTGTCAACTAGAGCGCTTACGTACCGCGCGTGTGTACGTACGTGCCATTGTTTCAATTTTTTTTTTTCATTTTCTTTCTTCTGTCCATTATTCGCTATTCGTTTGATAAAATAGGCGGTAAGAGGATTCGCGGCAATAAACGACAATTGCAACTATAATAATTTCCTGTTTTACTTTCGAAATTCGAGAGAGCTATAGCACGTGGTGACCGCCCTCCCCCCTGACCCACTACTGATAATAACGCCAAATTCTAAAAACACCCCCCAACGCACTATGCCAGTGCCCGTCTCTTATCAACAGAAAAACGCACCAATGCCGCATGCGTGCGTCAGTTACGCGTAGTGCATATGGAGATGGGTCTCTCTTCGTCCATGTACGTGTTACGCCCGTGTACTCTTCATATACAACAATTTCTTTCATTTTTTAACATCATACTACCCCGAGGGATACGAGACGGATTCTATACTGCTGAGAGAAACAAGAACACTTGCAGTTTACTTTCGTTCCACGAAGAGAGCGGCTTTCGTGCAAATACATTGGCGTACAATTTTCATCTAGGCTCTTGCGCGTACCTTTAATTAAGACGTGTTAATCGTATAAGACGTCACGCGTCACAATGGAGAACCCTATGACGTACCGCAGCGGGCCATTCCTCAACAATTTCTAAAAAGGCAGAGTCGACCACTGGATTTGTATACAAATCGCGAACCCGAGTATTTTCGCTAATAAAATAATTACGTGAGATCTATCGCTTTCGTGGTGATGTTCTTACGTTACTTTTTTTTGTATTTAACCATTTTTTTACTTTTCTTATCCACGTGAGGGCGGACCAATTTCCGGGGGTGTTTTCGCGTGTGTGTACGTGAACGTATGTCGAAGCAACCAGGCAGCCAGACAGGCTCGTGTGTGGATAGCGTGACAGCAGACTGGCGGACCAGTCGAGTAGATAGGCAGGTAGGCAAGGTAGGCAGGCAGGCTGTCGTACAGCGTCGCCGTCGGTAATCCGTCGACGACGTCCTGTCGATTCTACTCGTAGATTATAATTTTTGTTTTTTTTTCTCTCACTAGACGTATTCGTGCCGCGTCACACGTTACCCTTAAACGCTAACGCGTCCGCCATCATTCGTATCGCATTCGTATTTTTGTATACGCACTGTATGTACATTAACGCTTCATTTTTCCGTTTCCTTTTTTCTTGGTTTCTATTGGCGGCGGAGGTCGTTGCAACGATAACGATTATTCGTATTAGGTACTAATAAATAATAACGCAGTATTTATAGCTCCTCTTCTTTCTTTTCTTCTTTTTTTTTTTTTTACTATGCTCCTACTCCTTTTCCCGCACCACGATCTCACCGTATATACATGTAAAGTATATAGTGCATCAGCGTCTAACCCTTCGTTATTCTTTCTCTTTGCCTTTGGAAAGAAATTCGTATAGTTTCAACCGCACTGAACACGTATAATTCGCAACCACGACTTTTCTTTTGTTCTTTCGCGAAAAGAAAGAAAGTCTCCCCAAGAACTCTCAACAAGTTAACACGGTTCTTGAGGTGGGCGTTTATCCTCTTCGATTCCATTATAAATTTCTCTCTCTCTCTCTCTCTCTCTCTCTCTCTCTCTCTCTCTCTCTCATTCGACCAGCACTATTATGATTTCTTGGTCATCGTTATCGGCGGGAATTACCACGTAGGCAATATTTAAATTGTTCGGTCCAGCAGCGCCCCTAGCGACGGGATTGATAAAGTCCGCGACCGATGCAGGGATACTGAATGTGATTGCGCCATAGGTTTTTCCACCTCGTGTGACTAGCGGTTCGACGACTTGGCGAGGGGCGTCGGTTCACCAGATCCGACGCATTCCTCAGTATCTCTGCGTACGCTAGTACATGGAGTGTCGTCATTGATACGAGTCCTTGTGGAAGGTGTCGCTCTTGTGAAATATCCTACGTCCCTCGCGCGTGAGTTCCTGACTCGTGAAATTGTTCTCCGACTTTGGCCGTGGTAGCATACACCCCGGAAGTGTCCTCAGCTCCATACTGTGCACCTGGTGAAGAAAATAAACAACGTATCCTCTACAATCAATATAATCAGGATTTACCGGATGCGGTATTTTAATTAAATTCTCTTCGACGCGTTACCGTTTCTTCACTGGCGCTAGCGTGCGCGGCCTGCTCCGCCAGGGCGTTCACCACTGCATTTATAGTTTTCGATTCGCTTCCGAGATCCTCCTCGCGATGTCCAACCACGTTAGGATTCCATCCGATCTTGTTCAACCTGCACGGAGAGCATGATTAAGCGTAGGGAATATGTTGCAACGAGCACGACCAATCGGTCGGCCCAGTTCTAAAGTTGACAAACGGAAGGACAGGAAGCCTTTTTTCTCTCTTTCTCATAATATAATTTATCAACAGGAAAAAACTGTCAAAACTTACAGCCGACCCTGTTCTACCGTCCGTCACTTTAACTCGCCCGTCTGGAATGGAATTCCAAACGGGTGGCGCTGATTCGTGGTGAGGAACCAATGACGAGGGTACACAATCGATGAATGGCACTACCAATAATTTACAATGCTAATGAGCGAGCACAGTGACAGCTGATCGAAAGACAGCGACAAGGGACTGAAGAGTGTATTGTTGGTATTCAACGGTATGCCATAGTGTTTTCTAATCTTATGCAGTGTGGGCACACCGACAGTGTGATATAGTACGACAAGTGACTGTTTGTTCTGACTGTATGAAAATTTGTAATGACTGTGGTAGACGTGTGATGTACATCTATTAGCACACCAACTCGATAGAACAAACCTAACCAAAGCTTATACCTCTCGGCGGCAACGCTCTCCATTGTACGACGCATGAGCGGATACTGATCGAGAACGGCATTGAAGTGATCCACCGAGAGACTGAAGAGATTGCAGTACGTTTCGGCGCGAACCGACGCCACTCTTCTGGCATTGGTCAATAAACAGATCTCACCGAAGTACGAGCCGTCGGTTAAGGACGTGGCGACTTCGCCGTTAGCCATTACTATATCGACGATGCCTTCTTGAATAAAGTACATTTTCGAGCCAATGGTACCTTCCTTGATAATGATGTCACCTGTCAAGAAAAAAAAAATTATTTTTTAGCGTCAAAGTGAAATATTTCTTAAAACAGTGAAATATAATTATCAAATCAAGTAAACGGTACCTGGTTGAAAGACCTCGTATCTCAATTTCGTGACAACGTCCGAGACAAAGTTTGAGTCTGCGTTTGCGAAAAACGGCACCGAGGCTACGAGAGATCTGCAGTTGTAGTTGATGACGTCCTGTTGAAATTTGAATATTTTTAGTGAACCGCCAACGGTCGTCGTGGTCGAAGCGTCTGCGCATGCGTCCGCGTGCAAGCGTGCAAGTTCAGCCTGATCAGGCGCATATGTATACAAGGTCGATGAACAAGCCACTGACAGGCATGTCCCGCGTCGGCTTGCTCGTTTACTTGGAAGCAATGGCGAAGCGGGATCAAATTGGCTGGAATGGAATTCTGACACTTGGTAATATGGACGATATATACCTCTCTGAGCTTCTCCGAGAGTTCACCGAGGATGAGTTCCTCGTCGAAGAATTTGCCCTGGTAACGATGCTCAAAGTACTCGGTGATTCGTTGTCGCATCTCCCTCGGCAACTTGCGGTAGGCCATGTACTCTTCCACCTGCTTCACCTACCCCGAGAACAAATCATCCCCGTTCAAGCGTCTGGATAGTCTGGCGAATTTACGCCCTTCGTGCCCTTGGCAACGGCTGCGCGAGGGACGGAGAGAGACAGAGGGATGATGGGAGTGAAAAAAGAAGGGATGATAAAAGATGTTTGGGTAAAATTTTTTTTGAAAAATAAAAAAAAATTTTCCACTCTCAAGGATCTCTCGGTCCCTCGCGATTTATAAACTTTGGATTGTCTCATGAAATTTTGGATTTTTCTCTTTTTTTTTTTTGACGTATCACCGGAGAGGATATACACTGGACGAAGGACCTTTTAATCCCGAGAAAGGTGTAGCCTCGGTGGAACCGTGAAACTTCTTCGAAACTTATGTATTAACTGGACACAGTGTATAATACACTAATTATTGGGGCGTGATCAAGTTTCGTACAGTACAAAAGGATAAATAGGGTGGAAATGGTATGCAGTGATTATGTAGATTCGTAGAGGCGATCAGAATCCACTTTTACTTACGTGACAGTTTGTAACAATAAGACTCATCAGTTATTCGGAAATTAGTGGCAAAGTCGTAGCTGAAACTATGTAGGACAGCTGGAATGTAGGGTAAAGGCAAATAGGTATAGGTATACATATAGGTATAGGAATATAAGGAAACAACAATGGACTTAAATCCCAAGGTAGAACCGTAGTGAAAAAAATCAAGTATAATAATCCGTAAAGGCCAACAAAATCTGACTTACCTTCTCGCGATACTGTCTACGCGACGAATCCAAGGATTGTATAAGATTGGTGGCGTGTCCAAGAAATAGTGCGTAACAGGTGGCGCCACTGATCATACTGAGCATAGTCAACCACATGTCAGTTAATGACTGTGGTGGAAATCTTCCATACCCGATGCAGAGCATATGCGACATTGCTTTGAAAAGTGCCCAGGAATATTGTTCGAGCCAGAACGATCCCTGCGAACAAGAACAAAGTCTCGTTGTAGTGATTGGTGTACAAAGTGAAGAAAACAAAAAATGCCAAGGCTACAACGACTTACCTGCAATTCGTTAATCGCCACCCAGGAGTTACTAGGGAATCCTTGAAGCATCGGTACGAGAAATTGCAGACAGCCACTCCAGTGGCCAATCAGGAGCATCATGCAGATCAAATTGAAGATTCGCATGAAGACCGAAGCCATGTTCAGGAACTGCCAACAACAACAAAAGGCCATTAATCTTTCGTTGACATTTCGTTAATCCCGGCCCGCTCGTCACTCGGCCGGGTGACGAGCACTGGCTCCGCCGAGGCATCCGAAGCGCCGTTGCGTTGTGTACAGCAAAGAAGCGTGTTGTATTGCGCCAAAACAATAAACGATAACTGATAAACAATATACAAAAAAACAATAAACAACAAAATTATATTAGACGGTTCTATGACGAACGATAAACAAAGGAAAGACACCGAACAAACGAAAAATTATAATCATAACATAGAAGAGGAACATCAAGATGGCCGACTGGAGGAAGTTGGGAAAGGATAAGGAAGAAGGTGTTTTATGGAATTTTATATGTTTCTCAGGTAAGCAGGACATTTTCTCCTTCGGGAATTTTCGATTTTTATAGAGCTCTTGCTACCGGGACAAACGAAAAGAAGAGATACGCGCGACGAAGTCGTGAGACGGGCGTCTGCCGACCGTCTCGACGTCCGCCATGCGATTTGGTCGACGTCAGAGTTAATATTTCTTGGTAATTTTTTTTTTCTATACCACGACGTTCAATGAACGCTGGTTTATTTTTTATTTACCAAACGTTCGCATATTTTCGAATTTTATTGTTTCAATTGACACAAGGGACGAGGGGCTGTTCATGCTGCGACACAACTGGACAGTATAAAAGTTTAAGGTGGACACGCATATCGATCTACACTGCGCGAGAAGCAAACGGATGGGATAAATTTAACGAAAGGCAAGAGAGAAAGAGAAATAGAGAGTGGAAGAGTAATGAGAATAAAGAGAAACGGTAAAACAAAGGATGTGAGAGGAATAGAGAAAAAATGGGGATACGAAAAACAACTTAATGTCCAAAGTAAACAAAGAAAGACAATAACTACAGCAAAATAAAACAACGTTTAACAAATAAGACAACGTATTGGGGGTTGTACAGGGGATTGGAAGATAGAGAGTGAAAAGGAGAGTACGAGACAATATAAACATAAACAACATAAACAAGACACGTGCTGAAATCAGAATGACAACAAGGTTGTTTCTCATCGATGCAGGACTCTATATAGGCCAACTGTTGTAGACGATCATAGTGCACAACTTGTCTCAGACTTTTGGGTCTTGTTCAACCATACAAAAATGCCTTGCGAATTGTCCGACTGTAATTACGATGCTTTGAAAAAAAAAAAAAAAAAAAAAAACTGGAACCAACAATAACTGTACGAATCCATCGATCCAATCGTCCGTTCATTCATTCTAGATTCTCATCAACCTCTCCCGCCACCCCTCTCACTGCTCAACAGTCAACAGGATGATTGTGATGACATAAAAACAATACGAGTGGGACCAGGAGGAGAGCAGTGGCGATAATTGTCAATACAAGATCAAAAGTGTCAATGTAATTGACAACCGATATAAAAAATATCATGCACTGTCAAGTAGGGAAGGTTGAAGAAGAGTTGACCAATGAGTTGATACGTGAGCATCGGATGTGGAACCGGAAGCTGACTGGCCGACTGGCAAGTAGGCATGCAGGCACAGCAACAAGCAGGCAGGACAAGCATCAGCAGCCAGATAGATAGTCAGACAGACGGCCATAGGTATGTCAACGATAAGCAACGTGAGCTGTAAGATGTCGATGAGAAGTTTTAACGAAGTGATAATTGAACACAGCGAGGAAGAAGAGAGATAGAAGGAAAAAAATTCCTAAGCTATCCACAATCATGTTCATCAGTTCTGAAGTTGAGTTTGTGATCTATTTTTTTTCTTTTTAGTCAACCTGATCTCATGTATTGTGGACGAAGAACAACAACAACGACAACATTAGACACGGGGGACTTATGGGTTTATTTTCATAGACAGAAATGCTGGAGCAAGATTGTGAAGTGACGTGGAATTTATATGCTATCTGACATGACACGTGTTGGTTTTGTGATAATTTGTGAATTCATGTCAAGTGATACGTTACCTGTGACAGGCGAGACGAGCCCCGCGCAATAGCAAATAGATGCGATCATAAGCGTAATGTTGACCACAGTGTTGAACAAGTCGTCTGGACGGTGATAGCGAATTGGTGGTAGATTTTCTAAATGGCGGCTAAATGGATGAATGACGGCTGAATATCATCAGGTGGACAAACGGATTGGCGACGGATTCGTACAAATATATACGTATTGTGCAATATCGAGTAGGAAGATCGAGACAAAGGTTACTACTGAACTCGCTTCAGTTCACTTGGTAATAAATTCATCAGCCACAATTACGATTGTTGAAAAAAACAAAAAACAATGGCAATCGATCATTCGAACAATTGTAATTGTACACACAGAAAGTGAATGAATAAGACAAGAAGTAGTATGGCGCAAAGTAGCAGCAGCGGTGGGCGACAGCGGCAGCAGCAAAAGCAGCAAAAGCAGCAATCTCATCAACGTCACGCGCAACAACAACATCAGTGCTATTTATAACAACAACGACAACAACAAATAATTACGATGCAACGAGGATCAAAACAACATCGAGTAGGGCTACCGTGGCGACGGTGATATCAATCGGGACAAGGACGTCGACAAGTATCAGCAGCAGCAACAACAACAACAACAAAAACGTCAAGTGCTGCTACGAGCAGAATTAGTCGGTATCAGGAAAGCCAAAAGGGAACAGCAAAGCCCGTTAAATGAAAGCTAGAAAAGAACAAGCGTTTGATCGAGCGTCTCTTTGAAAATACATAAAATGGCGGCCGAGCTCTTTACGTCGCTTCTGGCGAAAAGCGCTAAAGCTAAGGAGAGAGAGAAAAAATGGAAAATGGCGGCACGGCGAAAGAAACTCGTGACGAGTAACAGCGCGAAAGCCGAAAAGTAAAAAGAAAATAAAGCGTTTCAGAATAAATCGCTGTTTGGATATTCATAAAGGGTGATTCAAAAAAAAAAAAAAAAGCTGCCTGGCGTTGCGGAATGAGAGGAGGGCGCCAGAGTGTTTCATCGCCAAACGAACGAACAAAAAAAAAAAGAGGAAAAACAAAGGAAGTAGGAAGAGACGGAACAAGGGTGGTAGGGGCTTATCGAGCTTCCGGAATACGTTTTACGGATGGACACCGTTCTGCGTTCACGGTGTTTTTACTCGGCCGTTGTTCGTTATAAATTAAGCGGCACTGGTTTTTTTTTTTTTTTTCATCCCGTCCGATTATAGGCACGTGCAGGTGGAGCCATTGAAGCAGAAACGAACTGATAAATTGAGAGGGACGTCCTAAATCGCATGTCGCGCTCCTAAGGAAACAATGCTACTACTATTTTATTGGTTCACTTATAACCCCCCCTTCCCATTCCCTTACCTTATCATCCGGCGAGGAGGAATACGCGTAAATCCGTCTTGCAGGATACTCAAAAAAATTTTCCAAAAACTACATGACTAAAGAAACCAATATTTTTCTTTTTTTTTTTATTATACATAACCTCGTAGCCGGATGTTAATTTCAACTACGTTTGAGGATTGATAGCGGTAGCGGTAGTAATGACAATGGACGTTAGCGGCAGCACTAGCGAGAGAAAACAATCAATTTTGATTTTTAACGGTCGAAAAACGATAAAAGCATAAACCTGTTGCAGCGAATGCTCAAGTAACGGCATGTACTTGGTATACGAAGAGACATACACGTATTAAATGCGTGATGGCCGACGTTAAAAAAAAGCAGCGAGATGATCAAGACACGTGCTACTGCGCATGCGCGTACGATACGCGTGCCTCGTTTACAGGTAGCGGCAGCGAGTGGCAAAAAAAAGCAAATCTTTTCAATTAACTTTATCAACCAACGAGCCAATCAGCGTGCAGTAGCCCTTGCTTCCGCTGTCCTGACGACACGTGTCACGCAATAATCCATATACAGAAATTTCGAATTATCGGAACGACGCCGTCGTAGAGGCAGGTCGCGGTCGAGTCGAGCCGAGTCATAGCGAGTCCATACGGTATACAGATGTGGATTCACAAAGGGACATTTGGGGCTTTCGACTGGGATTTCTGGTCGCCTGATACAATAATACAACCGACAAGGACTTCTACTAGCCATCTCACTATGACCGACGCTCGACTTACGACTTTTTCTTTTTTCTTTTTCTTTTTTTTTTGTCAGACACACGAACTCCCGTTCGAGAGATTTCTGCATGTTTGAAGGACGAGTGACGCGAGTGACGTCATTTCTTTGTCGCGCCAGTGGTTAACGGAAGACGAGAGCCTGTGCGTTTCTTTTCTTTCTTTCTTTTTTTTTTTCCTATGGGCGGGTTACCTTAAAAATAAGGTCGCTTTTGCTGAAACCGGACTTCTTTTTATTCATATTGTCAGAGCTTAGGCGCCCCCTCCGCTCAGTGCGTTTTTTTTGTAGGTTCTGCAATATCTAGAAACAAAAGAAAGCCGGGACATAGCAAGACGTAGTAAGAAGAGGACAGGTCGTAGCAAATAGTACTGAGTGAGAATCAGAGAGAGAGAGAGAGAGAGAGAAAGAGAGAGAGAGAGAGAAAGTATAGCATAGTACAGTATGAGTAACGGAGAGTGATTGATTAGACCGAGAGGCATTATGATTATTTTTGTGATATTTATGAGAAGGAGAGAGAGAGAGAGAGAGAGAGAGAGAGAGAAAGAGAGACGGATATAGATATATGAAAATGACAATGGCTTTTGCAGTGGCAATGTTTGACGCGATATGAAACAGTGGTAGTAAATAGTAGTGTGATAGCGGTAGTGATAGTAGTGATAGTAGTGATAGTTAGTGACAGTATAGTAGTATATAGTAGCAGTGACAGTAGTCCTTAGCAGCGATATATATAAGATAAAACGATCAGAGCCACCCAATGAGTAAGAAATTCGTGCGACAAGACTGATAACAAATTGTGATAAGATTGTGACGATTCGGATTTAATGGGGGGG